>NC_053168.1:43289998-43589998 GCF_016835505.1 Polypterus senegalus
TCTTGTGATCTTGTAAACTTAAAGAAATACTCTTTTATGGTTTAATGTTTGAGTTTTGCCAGATTGATATTATCTTTGACACTAATTTGACATTCAGTCCACATAAAGCCCACACAATTGCTTTCCATTGCTTAGAAATATACCATACTACTGATTTCCTACTGTGCTGAGTCTCAGAATAATCTTTCACTTGTTTCAACCAGAATTGTTATTTGATTTTATTTCAATAAGATATAAATACTGTATGTTTTACTGACATTTAACATAATGGGAGAGAGAGAGAGTGCTTTACTGTCACACTTCCGTAGAACAAAACGTAATTGAAATATATGTAAAAGTAGACATAAAAAAGGAAATAGAATTAAGAAATAGCATTACAATTACACACAGATTACAATAAAATGCCTTTTGAAAACAACAGCATATATTTATAATGTTTAAGCAACGTTATGTACAATAAAGGTACTTATTATATACCATATAAACTTTGAAGGAACAGTATGTCAAGAGTGTTTTAGAGGTGAAAAGAGTGTCAGACAGAGTAATGATTATGAAGCTGAAAACTGAAGGTGTGATGATGAATGTTTTTATTGCATATGCCCTGCAAGTTGGGTGTGCGATGGAAGAGAAGGAAGATTTGTGGAGTGATTTGGATTAAGTAATGAACAGTGTACCCAAGGGACAGAAAGTGGTGATTAGAGTGGATTTCAATGGACATGTTGGTGAAGGGAACAGAAGAGATGAGGAGGTGATGGGTAGGAATGGTGTCAAAGAGAGGAATGAAGGTCAGATGATAGTGGATTTTGCAAAAAGGATGTCTGTGAAGACTGAAAAGTGGTGGCAGGGGAAAGTGTAGTTACGCAGTATAGGATGGTGGTCTGTAGGATGACGTTGGAGATCAAGAAGAAGAGGAGGAGAGCGAGGGCAGAGCCAAGGATCAAATGTTGTAAGTTGAAAAAGGAAGACTGTAATGCTGAGTTTAGGAAGGAGGTAAGACAGGCACTGGGTGGCAATGAAGATTTAACAGATAGCAGGGCAACTATAGCAGAGGTAATAAGGGTGACAGCAAGAAGGGTGCTTGGGGAGACATCTAGACAAAGGAAGGAGGAAAAGGAAACCTGGTGATGGATGGGGAAGCACAGGAGAGTATACAGAGGAAGAGGATGAAGAAGTGGGATAGTCAGAGAGATCCAGAAAGAAGACAAGAGTACAAAGAGATAAGGCACAAGGTGAAGAGAGAGGTGGCGAAGGCTAAAGAAAAGATGTATGATGAGTTGTATGAGAGGTTGGACACTAAGGAGGGAGAAAAGGACCTGTACCGATTGGCTAGACAGAGAGACCAAGATGGGAAAGATGTGAAGCAGGTTAGGGTGATAAAGGATAAAGATGGAAGCATACTCACAAGCGAGGAGGATGTGTTGAGCAGATGGAAAGTGGACTTTGAGAGGCTGATGAATGAAGATAATGACAGATAGAGAAGGTTGGATGATGTGGAAATAGTGAATCAGGCATTGCAAGGATTAACAAGGAGGAAGTAAGGACAGCTATGAAAAGGATTAAGAATGAAAAGGCCGTTGATCCAAATTACATATCTGTGGAAGCATGGAGGTGTTTAGGAGAGATGGCAGTGTAATTTTTAACCAGATTATTTAATGGAATCATGGAAAGTTAGATGATGCCTGAGGAATGGAGAAGATGTGTACTGGTGCAGATATTTAAGAATAAGGGGGATGTGCAGAGCTGTAGTAAGTAAAGGGGAATAAAATTGATGTGCCACACCATGAAGTTATGGGAAAGAGTAGTGGAAGCTCGGTTAAGAAAGGAGGTGATGATTAGTGAGCAGCAGTATGGTTTAATGCCAAGAAAGAGCACCACAGATGCAATGTTTGCTCTGAGGATGTTGATGGAGAAGTATAGAGAAGGCCAGAAGGAGTTGTATTGAGTCATTGTAGACCTGGAGAAAGCATATGACAGGGTGCCTCTATTGTATTAGGAAGTCAGGAGTGGCAGAGCAATATGTAAGAGTTGTACTTGATATGTACGAGGGAAGTTTGACAGTGGTGAGGACTGCGGTAGGAGTGAAGGATGCATTCAATGTGGAGGTGGGATTAAATCAGTGGTCGGCTTTGAGCCCTTTCTTATTTGCAGTGTTGGACAGGTTGACAGACGAGATTAGACAGGAGTCTCCATTGACTATGATGTTTGCTGATAACATTGAGATCTGTAGTGAGAGTAGGGAGCAGGTTGCGGAGAGGTGGAGATAAGCTCTAAAAAAAATAGGAATGATGGTCAGTAGGAAGAAGACAGAATATATGTTTGTGAATAAGCGGGAAGTGAATGAATGGCGAGGATGCAGGCAGTAGAGTGGGTGAAGGTGGATGAGTTTAAACACTTGGGATCAACAGTAAATTGTAACGGGGATTGCGGAAGAGAGGTGAAAAAGAGAGTGCAGGAAGGGTGAACTGGGTGGAGAAGAGTGTCAGGAGAGAGACGTTTATGAGAGACGGGTATCAGCAAGTGTGAAAGGGAAGGTCTACAGGACGGTAGTGAGACCAGCTATGTTATATGAATTGGAGAAGGTGGCACTGAGCAGAAAGCAGGAGACAGAGCTGGAGGTGGCAGAGTTAAAGATGCTAAGATTTGCATTGGATGTGACGAGGATGGACAGGACTAGAAATTAGTACATTAGATAGTCATTTCAGGTTAGAAGGTTGGGAGACAAAGTCAGAGAGTCGGAATTATGTTGGTTTGGATATGTACAGAAGAAAGGTGCTGCGTATATTGGGAGAAGGATGCTAAGGATAGAGCTGTCAGACAACAGGAAAAGAGGAAGGCCTAAGAGAAGGTTTATGGAGGTGGTGAGAGGACATGCAGTTAATGGTGAAACAGAGCAAGATTCAGAAGAAAAGACGATATGAAAAAGGTTGATCGCTGTTGCAACCCCTAATGGGAGCAGCTGAAAGAAGATTATATACAGTATAAAGGTACTTATATATATAGTATTTCCTAAAAAGCAGCACATTTGACAATTTGCAATGATTATGTTGTAATGCAAAGAAGTAATGTAACCAATATACAATATTTACTTAAATAGAAGTACCATTGTCAATAACAATGTATCAGCCCTTGGCAGTTTAACAATGGCAACACATTCCTGTATTTTTGTATGTTTCCTTGTGTGCATGTCATTGTAATCCAATCTTTAAAATCAATCAATAAAGAATGCAAACATTTATTTTGTCACAGGTTGCTAAAAATGTTAAATTATTATTCTATAATTAGGTCAAAAACTCTATAGATGTTCAGAATTAAAACAAAGAATACATCATTTCAGTTCCTAACTTTTTCAGGTTAAGTGTACATCTCATGCTGAATCGTCCTTTTAACATAAAAAACCTGCAAATTTTAAAATTAATCTTTACCAAGGATGGATTCCATTAATGTACTGTAATATGCTTTACTGTTTGTTTAATTACTTCTTGTAAATTTAAATACATTTCTTTAGGTAAACTGTAAATATATTTATATGATGATTTGGAATTACATTTTTGCATGGTGCATTTTGTTTTTGTTTTTTCTTAATAACTAATTACACATGTAAATACATTTCTTATTCTGATTCTGTGAATGAAAATTTAGTGTTATATAAAATTAACTGAATTTCATTTGGGGACTTATTGAAGTTTCATCTGACCATAAAATGCTCACCTTTATTACAAAATGCACTGCAGCTGCTCCAAAGTGGAATAGTACAGATTCAGAGCTTAAGGAAAACAGATTTTAAAACTTATAGTGTTAATGAGAATTCTGTTGCTCTTTGTTTGTTTTCAGCACACTCCATAGTTATTGATGACTATCATTACCGGTCAAAATCATGTAATGTTAATTCAGCTTATTAATTTGAACAACTCAGCTACTGTGTTCACACAGTATTTGTTATATATAGCACACTCTGTCCTACAGTAATGCAGGAAGTAAAGTGCGGGTAGTTTAAGGTTTAAGATTTTTATTAAATCCTGTTCACACAACAAACAAGAAAGTTGTGTTAACAGATTAAAAGTGACAAATAAATTCTGAAATACTTTGTAAATTACCATAAACTTTTTGCCTAGACAACTGCACAATCAGTATAATACATATGAAAAAATTTACACCCCTAACATTTTATATTTCTGTTTGAAAAATTGTATAGCAACAAGGCAAACTTGTAAATTGTTAACATTTATAGTTTGTGGCTTCTACACCAAATGCCATAATAGATTTTTAAATATTTATTTTTATAATTCCACCAGACACCTTAAACTGATTTTTAGTTGTAGTATTACTGCATTAATTGATGTAACAATGTAATTCTGCAACTCTGCCCATATATTATATTTATATACACATATCATACATGTACATACACACACACAAAGTAAAAAATCAAGTTGTTTCCATAAAAAAATAATATATGAAGAAATCTAGTAAATGCAGTAAATCCATGTAATAACACATTTGTTTTACTAACATATGAGTGAATGAAGGTTTCTCTTACTGATTGAAAGTTTAAGATAGCCCAAGGGAAAATGCCAGACACCTTCAGACTTATTTGTGTGATAATATTGCCATCTGGTGGTAACTTTGAAATAAGCCTCTTTAAAGCATTGTTCAGTAATATCTTCATGAATGGTTTTCAGTTGTATTTTGCTGAATATAAATTTAAAAAATGCACTGACAATTTCATGTATGCAGATAAAATGTATGGAAAGAATTAATACATTAAGTACTGTACATAAGTATAACTGTACAAAACCAAAATAAACAAGACAGTGACCATTTTATTTTTACTTTAATTGACTTCAGTGTTTTATGACAATGCGCATATTATAGTATATTAAAATAGAATACTATAATTTTAATATTTTAATAAAATTAAATTCTCCTTCTCCTACCTACCAAAAATGCAAAGCAAGGAAAAAGTTAAACATAAAGCAATCTCTCGAAGATATTGAATCATCCAAAAGGTTAGCAATGGTCACTTATTTAATGCAACACTACTTAATCCGCCCCAAAGTCAAAAATACTTTGAAATTGCTTCTCATTTACTGAATTTAATTTTCATTGATTTATTTAAGCTGAATGTATAGGCTTAAAAGTCATACTACTGGTCACAATTTTGAATATTTTTTGAGGTTTATGATAAATTAATACGTTTCTGGTGAGTTCTTATCTTATGCTGAAAAAAAAAGAAAAATCATTATTTAATTACCGGGGGCAACACTGTGGTGCAGTGCTGTGGGTGCCTCTCAGTTTGAGGTGACTGAGTTTAAATTGTAACTCTGCCAACCCTTTATGTTAAGTTTGCACGCTACATTCCTATTTGAGTTGAATTTTCACAATCTCGCCGGTTTTCCGTATGGCACACGGGTTTCACCTGCGATTCCTCAAACTTATGTGTGTTACAATACTAATCTGGCCCAGTATGAGGAATAGAAATTTAGTGTATGAATGTGCCCGGTGAAAGACTGGCACAGGTTGCTCGAGTCTTGTATCTAATAGTGCTGAGATCTGCTGATTCACATTGCAGTGCTGAATTAGATTAAAAAGAATAAGGAAATGGAGGAGTGGATGTTTATCAGCTTAGAATAACATTACTAGTAACATTAATAGTGAAACAAAAGAAGACATTTAGCTCAGTGTATTGAACTATTTCGATATGCTGAGTGTTTCTAAATCAGTATCCGGATATGAAAATTCCCTGAAATGTTATTTTGAATTATGTTACTGAAAACTGTAAATGGCTATTTACCAAATAAACATTTTTAGAAATAATTTGGTTTCACTCCTTTTAGCACTTTTTAATTTTTTAACCTGTTATTTCACAATGTTGGCTACAGCATTCATAAATAAAGGAAAAAAAGAGACAGACCAGGATCAGCAATAGGGGGAATAGCAAGCCAACAAGAATAATTACTGTAAAGAAAATGATGAAGAGTGGAAGAACAACAAGTTGCACAACACTTTCCATCTCACAAGGAACACTTTGTTAAATTGTTATTGTAACTGTAGAAATTCACATTTATGTCTCATTTTTAGATGCCAAATAGTTCTGAAAGTAAAGGTCAAATGCTAATTCATATACTTCATAAAATAATTGAAATTAGATATTTCATTTATCAAAACAAAATTGAACAAAGTAACTAAATTCGCCTTAAACTGACTTATGGTGTCCGTGTGCTCACTATATTGTGGGGTGGCCAATGTCAACTGCATATTGCCTCTATGGGTTCACTGTTTGCAAGAATGTAAGCTAAAGTCAGGTGCAATTGAAGAGGAATAATGGGTACCTGGACACATAGTACAAGACCTCACTTCTGATGCAGAAGGCTCTAGAACTTACGGAAGACATTAAAAACTCCCAGCTAGACACAATATTGTCTCCGGAACAAGACATCTCAATAGGAGCTTTCCCACCACAGGAACATTTTAGGGAGTTCCTACTACAGGAACTAGGGCCATTTGTAGTACCTGGTAGCTACAGTAGTTTCTGGTACATTTTTTAGCTACCTACTCCAGACTATGCACTTTTCAGTTAATCAGGAAATGTCATGTGTGGACCACCGAGGCTCGTACAGCTACCCTAACCCAACAAAGACAGGCAGACACAAGTTCCAGTCCAGCACACACATTTTATTTACAGCTGGGGAGTGCTTTTCTCTGCTTCCCACAGCACAGCACAGTACATAAAGCACCACAACACAGTCCTCCCGCCTCCTCTCCTCCAAGCAAGCTTCATCCTTCTTCCTCCCAACTCAGGCTCCCTGAATGGAGTGAGGCGGCTCCTTTTATGTTGGTTCTGGGAGTGTTCCTAATTGCTTGTTAATCAGACCTGGAATCACTCTCAGGTGTGGTGAAAGTCCAATTTATGGACTCTGCAGCTCCCCCTGACTGCCCCCATGGAACCCAACAGGGCTGTGCAATACTCCCAACTCCCAGCATGTCCTGCAGGAATCCATGGTGCCACAGCCGCCCAGGACAGCAGCCCTCTAGGATCCCAGGGAAGTTATTGCCCTGCCGATGCTCTCTCACCCGGTCCTTCCATGTAGTTGGTGTCCCGGCCAGGTAATGGCAGTGGCAGCTCATCACACATAGCTAAGTACAACTTTCTGACATAAAGATAACCACATCAACTTATGAATTGCTGCTATGAACAAAGCCTGCTACAGTACAAGAAGTCACCTCTGGTGAAGAAGGCCCTAGAACTCATGAAGGACATAGAAAACTCCTAGCTAAACACATGACCATGCACAGCATTTTCTCTGGGAACAGACTTCTCAGTAAGAGTTATTTATTTTTTAAATTTGTCTCGTACTTGTCCCACAGATCAAGCCATTAAAGACTATGCTGGCAGAGCAGAGTGTTGCCCTAATGAGACATTCCATTGTCAAATGCAGATATACAACTGTAAAATGTGTAGGTAGATCAGAACATTGCCCTAATGTCAAATTGCACGATAAGAAAACACCCGTTAAAGCAAGGCTGCACAAACATCAGTATATGTTTTCATTATTTAGTAACACAATGAAGAATGTTAGGCAGGCTTAAATAAGATCAGATCATTTCATATGATGCCTTCCTTATTCTGCATTGGAGATATTATTAAAGTGTAGGGGGATCTCTTGCAGGAACTCCTAAAATTGCCAGATTCACCACTTCACCACTCTAATACCTGTAAATGAGAAATACAGTGGCATGATTATGTCAGACCAAAGCGTTGGTCCCAGTTTTTAAAAGAGGTGAAAAGTGTCATTTCTCAGGCAGGAGCTGCCCTCTAACCTAAAAATCCAGAGGGTCTCCCATGGTTCCTGGCAGTTTATTTTAAATGTGCCTGGAATTGGTAAGCTTACTTGTGTTTTGTTGTGCTTCACGTGATCACAAACTTTTTTGACTTCACTGTTGGCTTGTGTTTTTTAGACATTGTTTGCCTTGGATTGCCATACTGGCAAAACTCATTTATGCCTGTTGTGCTCTTCAGAGCATATTGCATCTTAGTGAGAAAGATCATCCATCCATTATCCAACCCGCTATATCCTAACTACAGAGTCACGGGGGTCTGCTGGAGCCAATCCCAGCCAACACAGGGCACAAGGCAGGAAACAAACCCCGGGCAGGGCACCAGCCCACCACAGGGCACATACACACACACCAAGCACATACCAGGGGCAATTTAGAATCGCCAATGCACCTAACCTGCATGTCTTTGGACTGTGGGAGGAAACCGGAGTACCCAGAGGAAGCCCAAGCAGACACGGGGAGAACATGCAAACTCCATGCAGGTAGGACCTGGGAAGCGAGCCCGGGTCTCCTAACTGCGAGGCAGCAGCGCTTCCCACTGTGCCACCGTGCCACCCTGAGACAGATCATTTGTGTGATAATAGATATTTTTATTTTTAAAAACTTTGTGTTTGCCTTTATTAATAACTTGGGTTTGACAGGGATTTCCCACTTTAGTGAGTATTTTTAGAAGAGCTTTTGAGACTCCTATTTCATGACAATAAATGCTTATGTTCCAGTTACTTCTCAGCCGAATACCTGAAGGAAACGCCAACCAATAATCAACCGAATGAGACATTCTCCAAGACAGTGGGGCCTCAAGGTTCATGTAAGTTGAAATTCAATGTTTGTTTCCTTAGAATTTGGTTTTATTAATGGGAATGACAAATCTATGTATTTTTACTTTTTTTTTCAGATTCTGCCTTGTAGCACTGTTGGTAAAATTTTCTAGGTTTTGTTTTATATTATGTTATGTTTTAGCAATTCCACATTTTTTTCACAACCTGCAGACTGATGTTTTGTGTGCAGATGATCTGAATAGTCAATAGATCGATAATGTTTATAGTGTGAACGCTGGCCCGGACACAGACAGACGGACATCATAATTTCACCACACACCGTTTATTTTATAACTACTATGTACAAAGTCTACCGTGCAGTCACACCCCAGTGCCTCCAGCACCGATCCCCCAAAGTCCAGGCCACACTCTTCCAGTCTTGGTGCCTTTCTCCTGGCCACCTCCCGTCCTCGCTCTAGCTCCGTCTTCCTTCCTCCCGACTCTCGCCTCGACTGCTGGGAGGCGGCCCCTTTTATGGGAACCCGGATGGGCTCCAGCTGCTTCCCGGCACTCCTCCGCAGACACGCCCTTGTGTGGCGGAAGTGCCGGCTGCGCACCCGGAAGCCGTCCGAGTGTCCCCTGTCGTCTTCTCCCCAGCACTTCCTGGTGTGGCGGAAGTGCTGGGCTCCAAGGCTGTTCAGGCAGCGGGGCGCCGCCTGGCGGTGGCCACGGGCACCTACAGAGCTGGGCTTCCATGCCCCTTACCCGAGGCCACCAACATAACCAGGGCGGACAACCCCTCGTGGTCTGGTGGAGGTACAGGCCCTCCTCCGGTCCTCCTGGGCGTCCCGGCCGGGCTCCGGCCGGATGTGGCAGATGATGGTCTGGAAGTGGGGCGCCGCCTGGCAGTGACCACGGGCCCCTACAGGGCTGGGCTTCCATGCCCTCTACCCGAGGCCACCAGCGTAACCAGGACGGATGCCCCCTCGCGGTCTGGAGGAGGTACAAGCCCTCCTCTGGTCCTCCTGGGCATCATTTAATGAATGTCAAGTAACTTGCTTTTTTAAAGAACAAACAGAAAATGCAGGTGTATAATTTAAACAGAATATTCCACCAGGGACATGTGAGGATTGGCTGGACCAGAGTGTGGCTGTACCAAGCTGTCTTAATTCTGAGCAGGAAGGTGCTGATAAACTGACTCTTGTGACTGCAAAGTGAAAAAAGCCAAGTGCTGAGCATTAATTCTGTGCAGTGGAGAAAGATGTTACTGTGGCCAAATGTTTTCAAGAGTAAACCTTTAGCTACCTTATCTTGGCTTTAACTTTAAAAAACATCAAACAGTGTATAATGAGAGAAATACTTTGTAATCTGTTTTTAATATTATTTTTTCTTCTTCTTATTATTATTATTTTTGAAGATTGAAAAAGGTGATCCACTGTGGCAACCCCTAATGGGAGCAGCTGAAGGGCTTGAAGATGAAGGCTATTACATCTGCCCAGGGGGTGGCGGGGTGCACTAATGCTCTTTCTAAGTTCCCTGCAGACCTTTCCTGGGAAATCCCACTAGGAGCCACCGCCTCGACTCAGGACACCCCACTTCCGGCCCCGGCCCCAAGGATGACATTACTTCCGGTCCCGAGGATAACATCACTTCCCCCAGGCTTCCTATAAAGCCTCACACCTTTTCCCTGGAATTCAGTTCTGTTTTGGACCCTGTCTTGTAAACGACTTAACCTAACAACCATTTACTTTTTGCATCCGGGATACTGAATTATATGGATGGCTGCCCCAAACCTTGCCATGTCTCTGGTCTCCTCGTATCACAACAGATAAAAGGCTAATGCATTACATCTGAAAATTCACTTATCTTATAACTAGCTGTCCCCTGTGGCGCCACCCACATAGTAGTGAAACATGTCAAACTTTAAAAATCAATAAAAAAATTTTTAAAAATATAATTCTGGCCAAGCATAAGGTAGGTATGCTCCAACGTCAAACAGGATTGTATCTGATCATGTTCAGCTCTGATGGGAGAGCGTCCCCCAGTTATATCCCTGCCAATCAGCAGCTACCCTCTAAAACACACATAGATCTGATCTCTCTCTCAAAAACGTCAAAACATTACTTATTAACGATCTGTAGATGATACTGTAATGTCTGCTGAACAAACAGGTATCGCTAGCTAAGTGGAGGCAAGGTACACTCCAACGCATGGTGAGAGGTAAACTGACCTCCCCATTCTTGAGGTTCTCAGATTCAAGAGAATAAATTGATACTAAAAGTGAACTATAATACTTAGCACGATGAGAGAAATCGCAAAATCAAACCAAATTTTCAAGCAAATGATAGCAAAAACACAATCTAAATCCGTGAAAGATGGACAGCAATACATACAAGAAAGATAGACAGATGTTGGATTTTATATAAGTATACAGATGTGATACATTAGGTATCTCATTTGTATTGAATGATAGACTAATGCCTGTGTGAATTTTCTCTAGGTATGCCAGTTCCCACCCACATCCTAAGGGTGTTCATGTCAGTTTAGCTCGATTTTATATTTTGTGGTGGCGTGTACACAGGTGCGTTTTTTATTAGGCTGGTATCCCATCCAATGCTATTCTCAGACCTGGCTGATACCATTGTCAAAGACAGCTTACCGGTTTTTGAAGAATGCACTATGGTTTACATATATTTTTTACAATTAGAGTTCAAGCAGATTTACAGTGCCCTCCATAAAGTTTGTGACAAAGACTCATTTTCCTTGATTACCCCAATGCTCCATAGTTTAAATTACAGTTTAATTACAAATCAAACAATACAGACGTGATTAGAATGTACTTTCATTTAAGGGTATTTGCATAAATTTTGATCTCACCATGCAACAATTAAAACACTTTTTATATGAGGCATGTTCAAAAAGTTTCCGCAGTTTCGTATTTTCATTGGAAATGGTGAAGGCGAGAGGAATAGTAATTGGGCATTAAAAAGCTGGTACGACACTGGGAAAATTGCATCACAAAGGAAGGTGACTATGTAGAAAAAGTATGTAATTTGTTTTTGAAATTCTTAATAAACCGAGTTAAAAAAAAGTACAGAAACCTTTTGAACGTCCCTCATACATGGTCCCCCCATTTCAGGGCACCATAATGTTTGGGACATAGAAATGGTAGGTATATTAAGGCAGTCACATTTAGTACTTTGTTGCATATCCCTTGCATTCAATGACTGTTTGAAATCTGTCATTCATGGATGTCACCAGGTGTGGTATATCCTCTCCGGTGATTTTCTACCATGCCTCTTATGCGGCCATCTTTGGCTCCTGCTTGTTTCGGGTGCTCGACCCCCTACGTTTTCTTGTCATCATATGGAAAGCATGCTCAATTGGATTTAAATTGGGTAACTGACTTAGCAATTCTAGAATTTTCCCTTTTTTAGGTTTAAAAAACTCCTGTGTTGTCTTAGCAGTATGTATGGGATCATTATCTTGTTGCAGGATGAGGCACCGTCCAATGAGTTTAGAGGCATTTGTTGGTCCTTGAGCAGATGTTTCTAAACACCTCAGAATTCATTGTACAATTGCTTCCACAAGTTATAACATCAATAACATAAGTGTGCTAGTACCTGTGGCTGCCATACATGACCATGCCATAACACCCCTACCACTATGTTTAACAAATGAGGTGGTATATTTTGGATCTTGGGCAGTTCCTTTTCATCTCCACACTTTTCTTTTACCATCACTCTGATACCGGTTAATCTATGTCTTGTCTGTCCATAAGACTTTTTTAAATAATTCTACAGGTTCTTTTAAGTACTTTTTCCACTAACTGTAATCTGGCCTTCCTGTCTTTGTGGCTAACTATTGTTTTGCATTTTCTAGCGTGATGTGTGAAGTGTTTTTTGGCCTACTAGTCCCTTTGCAATTACTGAGCTCACCAGTGCGTTTTTTCTTCTTAATGATAATCCAGACAATTAGTTTTGGTAATGCTAAGGTTTGGTAATGTTTTTCAGCATCATAATGATTTCCTTTGACTATCATTGGCACAGTTCTTGTCCTCATGTTGAACAATGGCATCTATAGACTCCACAGGTAGTCTGTAGGTAGAAGCCATCCTAGGTATCTTATGCCTTCGCTAATTAAGTAATGAAGCACACCTGAGTAACCACAAACACCTGCGATGCCAATTGTCCCAAACATTATAGTGCCCTGTAATCATAAGCCACATATAAAAAGTGCACTTTTCAAATGTATGAAAATACCCTTAAATGAAAGTATACAATGTGCACTTTAATTGTTTGGTTTCTAATTTTAAACTGTGGAGCAGAGGGGCAAATCAAGGAAAAATGTGTCTTTGTCCCAAACATTATGGAGGACTCTATAAATCCAAAACCTTGTAGTTTAAGGCATAGTGCCTAAGCTAGATAGATAGATAGATAGATAGATAGATAGATAGATAGATAGATAGATAGATAGATAGATAGATAGATAGATAGATAGATAGATAGATAGATAGATAGATAGATAGATAGATACTTTATTAATCCCAAGGGGAAATTCACACTATTACACCACACTCCCTACTTTCTGCCTATTTTCTGATTTGAACCCGATGTTTCAGATTGCCCCAATTCCCTGAAACCGTACAATGGGAAAACACATTAATATTTTTCATTCCTCCAAGATACATCCATACTATACATATGCATGAAATATTTTATATTTTCCACAATTTTTAACTCTGTAACATATCCAAGATTCAGCCATTTTTTATGATCTCAGTTTGCAGGAAACTGTATTTATCACAGCTGGAAGTCAAGTCTCAAAAATGTTGCTAGCCTGAAGCACTTCATTGTCAAAGCAGAAAAATAATATAATAATGTATAGAACACATGTTAATCTACTAGGGCAAAATCACTCTGGTCTTCAAAAGGTTTTAAATTACTGGAAGGCAGATATATAATAAGAAGTCTCTTTAAATCTGATAACTATTGAATATTTATCCACATTTTAATTACAAAACCTTCTGTTGCCTGGACTTTTCACATTTGCAGTTAAACAAAAAGTAGTCTGTGTGTGCCATACAGCTTGTTAATGTGATAAATTAAGAGACACATACTGCAGAAAATGATCAACTTAAATAAAAAGTGTAAGTGATCCATTATTGCTTTTTTTCTGCTTATCTACATTATTATTTTACAAATTTCATGTGCTTACTTGTTAAATCATTTGAAAATCAAATATTTGATGTTGCTGACTAATGACCAATACCACAATAATAATATTTTTCATCAGATTACTTTTGAGACATCAGATTTTTAATAAGGAATATGGTTTAGTAGTACTTAAAAAACGAAAACATAAACTATTATTAGGCAAACGTAATAAAATTGATTAGAAATGTTATGATGTAGAGTTTGGGATTCTTCTGTTACCATTTAGAATTGGAAACAGTGAAATAATATTCCACAACTGATTATCAAATTGGAATCCATTGACAAGACAAATAATGCAAATCAGGATTGTTGTTAATAGTACAAAGTCAAGATTTTTCTCATACAAATGGTCACGGTAGGTGAAAAATCATTCCAAGAGTAGGGTCAGAATTTGGGATTTTTTATAGCTTCATGTTTTTATATCTTCATTGTTCAGATTGGAGAATCTATCAATATTTGCTCTAAGTAGCAGTGATATTACTATGACAACACTGTACTCTTTTCCAGTTTCTTATTGGATTTAAATCCTAAGCTGCTGGAACCATATCTTGTACCATTCAGCTATTCAGATTTATCCCCCTCATTTTAATCCATGACGAAATGTGGAGATTTATGTTGACAAACTTAGAGACACTTTTGGGTTATGGTCTCTTGTATTACAACATGAAGGCTGAAATATACGAAGAAAACATTTGTTAATTATATGTTCAGTTTCCCAATTGCTTAAACACTCGGATAATCATATAAAGTAATGTATAAGAATTTTGCAAGGAAAATTACAAAGCAAATCTATTAAATATTTAATTATAAACACAAACAAGAAATTAAAACACCTAGAAATATTTGGCTTTACTTTAAAAAAAAAAAAGAATTATGACTGGGTTATGACATGATAATTTATACATTTCTGTTAACTTTCACTAATGCAACATAGCCATTTCAATTAACTATGGATTATTGGTAGAGGTGTCAGTTATATGTCATACCAGGAGATCAGGACTGGTGTGAGTTGCCTGCAAGTGATATGGCCCACTGACCTGTGATGAAAACATGAAGATCCTTTACCTCAACAGATAATCATTGCCTTTTTCATTTTCTGCAACAGGCCCACCGAGCCAGCAAAGTCCAGGTTTACATCTGGGTGAGTTTGTGAACAGAATCTATACTAATAAAAGGCAAAGCCCTCACTCACTCACTCACTCACTCACTCACTCACTGACTCATCACTAATTCTCCAACTTCCCGTGTGGGTGGAAGGCTGAAATTTGGCAGGTTCATTCCTTACAGCTTCCTTACAAAAGTTGGGCAGGTTTTATATCGAAATTCTATGCGTAATGGTCATAACTGGAAGCAGTTTTTCTCCATTTACTGTAATGGAGATGAGCTTCAACGCCGTGGGGGCAGAGTTTCGTGTGACATCATCACGCCTCCCACGTAATCACGCAGTACATAGAAAACCAGGAAGACCTCAAAAAAGCGCTGAAGAAAACATGCATTATATAATTGAGAAGGCAGCGAAACAATAAGAAGCGAGCGAGTGACATATACAACCATATTCATGAGTTCTGCTACTTCGGAAACAAAGCACGATGTAAACCTACACTTTAAATTAAGTTCATAGACAGGCTGCCGCTGGCGTTTGTAATTTAGTGCCTGCCCATATAAGGCCGTCCGTCAGCGGCAATCCAATAGCAAACTACCACGGGTAAATATTCACGGGTGAAGGACTGTGCTTATGGAGAGGAAGATGAGATGGTCAGGGTGGTGTTTGACACAAACTCAGCGAAACTGCGAGAGAAAGTTTTAAGTGCCAGGACTAAGGTAACATTAAATACAGCCATGGACATAGCAGGAGATGGCACCAGCACAGCTGGGAACCTTCGATGCATGTACACCGAGTGGCTCCGTGAACTGGCGCGTGCACAGATAAAAGCAACAGTTCCAAAGGCTGAACAAAAGAATTACACAATTGAAAAGGCAGCAAAAATATGAAGCGTCTCATACATACAAGCATATTCATAAATCCAACTACTGCGGAAACAAAGCACACGTGGAAAAAGTCAATGTCCGCTAAAGGAAGACAGTGTAAAAAACCCGTGCATGCAGTGTGTCAGGTCTCAGATAAAGAAGAAGACGAGCTGTTTATTGATGCAGTAAGAAACGAATCGATGAATGAAACCTGTCATCTTTACAGCGATTGACAAACACGGAATGTAACTTGAACACAACACATCCTACAAATACGAACCTGATTGAAAGAAATAATGATAATCAAATCCTTGATGACAGCAACACTCAGTAACACTCACAAAACAAATACTGTATATTGACAGTCATGTTACGTTATTTTTAAAATGTTCCCTTTTCTTTTCTAGCTTTTTAACACACTACTTCTCCGCTGCGATCGCGGGTATATATATATGTATATATATATACCCGATCTACATACTCGAATAATGGATACTTTATTAGCCATCAATGATTGTTTTGGTAAAGCCATACTCAGTGTATTCATTAGATGAGCGGTAAAAAGTAAGGCGAGAGGAGGATGACTTATTGAGGCATGCAGGCTGTAGTGCGTCAACTCTATCTGAATTGTGCGATCACATTTGAAAAAATATATCTTTTCAAGTTCTATTTAGTCCATATGTGTCAAACTCAAGGGCCGCGGGCCACATCCGGCCCCGCGTGTAATTATATCCGCCCCGAGATCATTTTATATACTGTATTATTGTTATTAAAGCCGGGTATATGAAGCGCTGGTAACACAATAAACTACAGATCCCATAATGCAGCGCTTCAGCTGCCTTGCCGAACACTTACGCGTTAATCAAGTCTACCTTATGATGCTGCAAGTTATTGCGAAGCTAGCTCACACGATGCTGAAGAGAAAAGTTGATTCTGAAAATAGAGCCTTTAAAACCGATGGGAGGCTGAGTATATGTTTACTGAACCCGTGTGTCTCATTTGTGGAGCTAATGTGGCTGTAATTACAGAATTTAATCTAAGACGGCACTATGAGACAAAACATCAGGGTAACCTGAAAGACCTGAATGCAATGCAGAAGATACAGAAAGCAGAAGAATTAAATAAGAATCTGACACTTCAGCGGACGTTTTACCGTGCACAATCACAAAGTGATTTCAATTGAGCTGCTTTTATGGGAGACACAACCACTTGCCCCACTTTCCCTGTTACCAAGTAATGTTAAACCAAGTCGTCACTACGGTGTTCCCAAATCGCACTTTGCTGATAAACTGAGCGCACTGAGTTTGCACGCGCTTTGGTGACTTTGAAGAACAAAAAGTCCGTCTACATGCGGCTGAACCTTGTGCATGTTTGGTAGCACATATCTGTGTGAGAAGCTCTTCTCAGTGATAAAGACTAACAAAACAGCACACAGGAGTCGCCTCACTGATGAGCACCTGCAATCCATCCTGAGAATCTCCACAACACAGAACCTCACACCAAACAGAAACGAACTTGTTGCCAAAAAGATGCCAGGCGTCCAGCTCTAAAATGACATATGAGCAAAGACAACTGAATGATTTGATTTGTTATTGCTGAAAGGAACACATTTTATTTATATTTCCAGGTTTTGTTATGCAGCATGTTCATATTTGAATTTGTATAATTTTGACAGGATATATTTTTATGGAGAGCAAAATCTTTTGGGATATTTAAAATCTAAGTTTATTTTTTATAAAATATAAAATTACATAAGAGTAAAGAAATTTGAATGTTTGTTCTTTTAATGTTTACTTTATTTCTAACTTGTATAATTTAGACAGGATATATTTTTATGGAGAGCAAAATATTATAAGTTGTTTAAGGTTTGAGTTGATTTATTCAGGAATAATATTCCTGTCTGTTTTTACCATTCCTACCAAAGATATTTCTGTCGACTAAATAAAAATTCCTTCTATTTAAAATTTAAATAGAACTTGAACAAATCGATAGTTCATAATATCCACGCAGACTTGCACGTAAGAGCGGGTGTCATCCGTTTTAACAAACAGCGTATTGCACTGATACTGAAATAGCTGTGTGTGTATATATGTAGATATGTATGTATATGTATATATATGTTTATATATGTGTGTGTGTATGTATGTATATATATATGTATTTGTGTGTATATATGTGTGTGTGTATATATATGTGTATATGTATAGATATGTATATATATATGTTTGTGTGTGTGTGTAAATATATATATATATATTTATATTTATATATATATATATATATATATATATATGACAGCAACACTCATCACTCACAACAGTGACAAAACAATTACATTGACAATCATGTTACGTTATTTTCAAAATGTTTCCTTTTCTTTTCATTGCTTCTTTAACACACTACTTCTCCGCTGGTATTTTGCTTGTATATATATATATATATATATAGATAGATAGAGATATATATATATATATAGATAGATATGAGAACAACATATATATATATATATATATATATAGATATAGATAGATAGATATGAGAACAACACTCATATCAATGACAAAACAATTACATTAACAACCATGTTACGTTATTTTTAAAATTTTTCCTTTTCTTTTTCGTACCTTCTTTAACACACTACTTCTCCGCTGCGAAGCGCGGGTATTCTGCTAGTGACTAAATAAAGAAAGGTCCTATGTCCAGAAGGAACCCACATTAGTGACCCTAAAACCAAAAATGTTTGCTTCAGGATTCAAAAGAACAGATTTTTCTTGGGATTTAGTAAAATTCAATATTTTTGTAAGGTTCAAAAACATTTTTTTTTCCTTTTTAACAATCATTACATAAGACAGATACATTTTATATAATACATTAATGTTTCATATGCTTGTTGGTATTAACAATCCTTTAGCTTATGAGATCACCAAACACCAATAAAGGCAGATATCCTTTCACAAAGCCAAATGTAGGCAGAAGCATCAGCTAATTGAGGGTAGGAAATACATCAATATTTGAAAAACATCAATAACGTACAATACATCAACTAATGTACTGGTAATTCATTTATACATGGTGTTAACTATGTTATGAATAATTGTATAATACTCCTCACAGAATTACACTTTATAATGCAGCATTCCATAAATACAGCAAAGTAAATATGCAAAAACAATAGTTTCCTAAGTGCTAATCTTATTTTCTTTTTAGGCAATTATACAGTATGGATGTGAACTGTTAATCAAAACATGAAAGAAAATGAGTTGTCAAAAAAATCAAATATCTTGGTTTTATTAAAAAGTTATTAATATTCTTGTGAGACTGAAATACTGCTGCACTGTCCTACTTAACTGATAAATGGTGCCACTTTTACACAATAAGTCAGAGTGCAAATTAACAACTCATTTATTAAAGGAGTGTAAAGCAACTAGTTTGATTATACAGGCAATGAAGCACTGACATTGGACACCTTTTTATGTATTGTTAACCATTTTGTGTAGCTTAAACATCCGATTCATCATTTGAATTTCACACCAGCCCATTTATATTTGGCTGGGCCAAGACATTTTCTTTGAATCAACTTGTTTTTTACTCCTTTTTACCTGAACTGTAAAAGACTCTTAGGAGATGAGTGACTTCTGAGTGATTCCAGCTGCAGTCATTATAAAATGAATCAATGTGGCAATGAGCTTGCTGCTGGCCTCTTCCTGTCTTACCTACTGTACATGCCTTACTGTATACTAGCCCCTTATTTCTAAGTGGCCTTTCTATGTCATTCAAATAAGAAGCCAAAAATAAATGTTGAACAAAAATCTTTGCTTTCCAGACAAAATACATGAACATGGAGAAATCAACCACAATTACTAAGATCTAATTATGAAGTGAAACCTGGTACTATTGGAACCTACAAACCTAACAACCGAAGGTTTGAAAATGAATGGACTATTGGTATTCTATACTAATTGCTGTTTTTTTTTTTTCAGAATTTAAAATTTAAACTTTTTAAACTAGTTTAAAGTAAACTGTCATCTTTGTCATTATTTTATAATTTTCCTTCTTGACCCACTTTTGGTTTTCCTTAACTCCATAATTAAATTTTGTGATTAATTACTGATACAGTGCTTTATGTATTTTAGAGTTTAAATTCTAAAAATTATTTAATTCATCATTAAGCGTAGCAACATAACTTTCAGGTTTGAAAATTGTGTTTACATGATGCAGTATATAAACTGCTCAAAAAAATTAAAGGAACACTTTGAAAACACATCAGATCTCAATGGGAAAAAGAAATCCTCCTGGATATCTATACTGATATAGACTGGGTAATGTGTTAGGAACGAAAGGATGCCACATCGTTTGATGGAAATGAAAATGATCAACCTACAGGGCCCTGAATTCAAAGACGCCCCAAAAATCAGAGTGAAAAAATTATATGGCAGGCTAGTCCATTTTGCGAAAATTTAATTGCAGCAACTCAAAATTGTACGCAGCACTTTGTATGGCCCCTGTGTTCTTGTATACATGCCTGACAACATCGGTGCATGCTTCTAATGAGATGACAGATGGTGTTGTGGGGGATCTCCTCCCAGATCTGGACCAGGGCATCACTGAGCTCCTGGACAGTCTGAGGTGCAACCTAGTGGCATTGGATGGACCAAAACATAATGTCCCAGAGGTGTTCTATTGGATTTAGGTCAGGAAAGTGTGGTGGCCAGTCAATGGTATCAATTCCTTCATCCTCCAGGAACTGCCTGCATACTCTCACCACATGGGGCCAGGAATTGTCGTGCACCAGGAGCCACTGTACCAGCATAGGGTCTGACAATGGGTCCAAGGATTTCATCCTGATACCTAATGGCAGCCAAGGTGCCTTTGTCAAGCCTGTAGCGGTCTGTGTGACCCTCCATGGATATGCCTCCCCAGACAATCATTAACCCACCACCAAACTGCTCATGCTGAATGATGTTACAGGCAGCATAATGTTCTCCATGGCTTCACCAGACCCTTTCACTTCTGTCACGTGCTCAGGGTGAACCTGCTCTCATCTGTAAAAAGCACAGGGCACCAGTGGTGCATCTGCCAATTCTGGTATTCTATGGCGAATGCCAATCGAGCTGCATGCTGCTGGGCAGTGAGCTCAGGGCCCATTAGAGGACATGGGGCCCTTGGGTCACCCTCATGAAGTCTTTCTGGTTGTTTGGTCAGAGACATTCACACCAGTGGCCTGCTGGAGGTCATTTTGTAGGGCTCTGGCAGTGCTCATCCTGTTCCTCCTTGCCCAAAGGAGCAGATACTGGTCCTGCTGATGGTATATGGACCTTCTATGGCCCTCTCCAGCTCTCCTAGAGTAACTGCTTGTCTCCTAGAATCTCCTCCATGCCCTTGAGACTGTGCAGGGAGACACAGCAAACCTTCTGGAAATGACACGTATCGATGTGCCATCCTGGAGAAGTTGGACTACCTGTGTGACCTCGGTAGGGTCCAGGTATCGCCTCATGCTACCAGTAGTGACACTGACTGTAGCCAAATGCAAAACTAGTGAAGAAACAGTCAGAAAAGATGAGGAGGGAAAAATGTCAGTGGCCTCCACCTGTTAAACCATTCCTGTTTTGGGGGTCATCTCATTGTTGCCCCTCTAGTGCATCTGTTGTTAATTTCATTAACACCACAGCAGCTGAAACTGATTAACAACCCCCTCTGCTACTTAACTGACCAGATTAATATCCCATAAGTTTCATTGACTTTATGCTATACTCTGATTAAAAAGTGTTCCTTTAATTCTTTTGAGCAGTATATTTTAGTTTTGTAACCCTTGATAAAAAATGTAGCCAGAACAGACCCTTAGCTTTTCTTGTTATTTATTCATTGTTTTTCTATTAAGAGTTTGATTGTAAGGGGTAGCTGATTAAATCAATTTTAATCATCGTTCAATGCCATAAACATTCTTCTTTATTTTTTTTAAACTCATTCAGACATATAGGATTATAAGTGAAATATCAATGATGCTATGTAAGTAACCAGTTCCTTGGGACTTTGTTAATTGGAGTCTTTCTGTCCCAGTAAACTTCATCATAACAATTTTTACTGCCTTGATGTTGTTAAGAGAATAAACAAAAACAAACAACACTATCCTCGTTTATTCATCCAGGTTATAAAACAGTTTTTTTCTGTTGCTAATTCGCAAACATCATACAACATTTACACCAAGATACAATATTTTTAAGTATAAAAATCTTCCAACCACAGTTACTGGGTAAACCACAGTTTTGAAACTAAGATTAATGCTTTTGGAGATTGAAAATAATGTATGTATATTTATAGTGGAAATGTTATGCCAGATATTACAATATGTGTAAAATGGCACACATACTGCCAAGAACAATCATTATTTCAAGTAAAAGGTAGTTTGATCTTTAAAAATCCAAGTAAGTTTGAACCAATGCAGCACTTATAAATATGGAAAGATACATAAAAAATATCAGTAGTGATAGAACTGGAGAGAGGTGTAGGGAGTTGTATTGACATAGCAACTTAGCCCAGCAGCATCAGGATAAAGCCCTGGAAGATGTCTACTCACATATACATGTGCATTGAGTTATCTCCAATCAACATGACACACACATTTTTGAGATATTGGAGGAAACCAGAATACTTAGAAAAAGAATACTATCATAGTTTACAAAGACAGTAATTGCTTAACTCTCAAAAGCCAACATTTTGAGGTTGGCTAGGAATACAATAATATGTATTCATGAAAAAGCTATGACTCACCGTTAGCAGCCTGATTAAATCTAAGACAATTAAGATATCAGATGACTTCATCATTGGCAAAATATTTTCACTCTCCATTCAGTAAAAGCTAAACATTTATAGCAGACTGTAGTACTTTAGACATCTTCATATATAGAGTACTCAACTCAGGTCCTGGAGGTTCGCAGTGACTGGGGTTTTTTGTTTTAACCAAATTTTTAATTAGAACCTATTAATTTAAAACAAAAGGTGTATCAAGGTTTTAATTGTTGTCTGTTTTCTTAAGCAGTCAGCAGTTAATAATGAGGTGCAAATGACAAAAGAACTAACAGCTCTCCAACTAACGTGCTTCCATTTAAACTGCATCATGAACTGTCTGTGTTAATACAATGGTTTGAAGTAAATGTGAGAGAGGGGAGGAATCAAGAGGTACGAACCTGTTTCAGACCACAAAACATATGGGTAATGTTCTCAGAAAACGAAAAATGTACAATGTGATAAAGATCTGTCTTAGAAGAAACACTAACATGTCATATAATTAAATACAAAGTTTCATTATCTACTGCGTTAGTTTTCTGATTATAAAACTGGTTGGAATTGAAACCTGCACCCACTGCAGACCTTCAGGACTATAGTCGAGTACCCCTGCCATACATACTCTTGACAATATTTTGCACGGGATAAATGAATTGGCATTGAGGAGTTATGTTGTAATGGCCTGTTCTCATCAGAGAATTTCTTGGGTTCATTTTCTTTCATTGTTTCAACCCTGTAATGAGACCTTTTTTCATAAACATATCATTCACGTAGTACGAACTGGTGGTGCTTTTGTATGTTTACTAATTACCTACCTTAGTGTTTAAAAAGTTTGAAAATTCAGATTTATTTAATAAACAGTAAACAAACCATTTTCGCCGACAAACCATCTGTTCAGATGTAATCACTTGGCATCTTATCATGAAAGAAGGCTAACTGATATATATTTTTTCTCAGAAATAGTTACTATACTAATAGCGCATCAACTAAGCATTGCAGACATCTCCTCAGTTTATTGCTATCAGATTTAATATTAAATTGGTAGCATGCACTTCGCAAAAGTAATTTTCAGATTTTGTGATAAAAATGGTTTTACACATTACATTATTGACAATAGTATACCAAGTTGAGTTTATTCAGCTCTAGTTAAGTTTAAAACATGATTATCTGTTATTTTTGTTTTGGTGATGTCTTTGGTTTTTTTTTAATTTTGTGTGTGCTTTTTTTTTTAAGTGCTGGCTAATTTGTGGTGAGTGATTAAGAGAAATTTGATGTAAATGCCAAATGAAGTGTGACATTATAATGGCCATAATATAAAATGGCCAGTCACATTAAGAAAGTGCCTGGACTTGCATTAAACATAAGTAATACTCGCAAGAGTCTAGTGCATGAGCAAACAAAACAATTTAGGAAACTGCTTTGGGTTAGAATTTTTTAGTTCTCACTTACAAGTAGTAGGATTGTTTTTGTTCTTCTTTTAAAATTTTACTCCATTACTTCAATTGTTAATTTACAGTAATGTGTTTCTTTTGTTGCTTTTAATTTTTGTTGCGTAGAATTCTGTGCTGAATAGTAGCTACGCTTCATTGCAGATGTTCTTTGGCTGCTTATTGTGCTAGTATGGTGGGTGTTTTTGATCATTTTGGTTTTTTTGACCACTTTGATTTGGTAATTATTCCTAAATCCTAAATTTTGTTTTGTGGACCGTGGGATTGTTTTTCTTTTTGATTTTGTAGTTTTGAATTCATATTAAATTATATTAAATAGCTAATGCTTTGTGCTGGGCAAGATGTTTTCCAAGCTGTAATCATAACAACAATTTGGTTAGTGTTTTGTTTTTGGCACTTTGACTTCTCATTTCCCTGTGTTATTGCCCCTAATTACAAATGACTATTCTTTCATCCTACCCAACAGTCTGGTTTATGCATCAATGTGACTTTAAATTTAATCATATATGAACATTATAAGTATGAATTCATTAACTGAACATAAGGTTAAATATTTCTATTGTTGGTGGAAATATGTGTAAAACACAGAGGAAAAAAACTGTGAGGTATTGCAGTGAAAATTAAAGTAACCTATACTTACATGAGCATTGCATTTATGCTACTGAACAGTTAGTGCTTTGTGTATTAATTCAGTGATAATATGACTGTACTGCCTAAACAGAGAATGCAGCTGTAAAACTGGATTAAGGAATCAAGAGATGAATCAAAGTCAAAACCAAGTTGAGAATCCTAAAGAGACACCTTGTCCTTGCCAAACAAATTTCAGGGAGATTTGCACGAGAGCATGATTAATTTTAAGCTTCCTTCTAAATAAAAGGGGTCGGGATTGTCCTCCCGTCCCGTGAGTGCTACGCAGGCGCGGAGTTTCACACGCCCCGTTCATTTTGCAATGCACGATGGGATTTGTAGTTTCGTTTTTCCAGGTAAAAGATGATTTTCTACTCCAGACTGTGCGATATCTTCTTCTTTTTTCGTACTACATAAAAGCGGTCGGGATTGTCCCGTGAGTGGAAAGTGCAGCGGTATTCCGCTTATCACTGACTTACTACTTGCAACTTGCGGTACGAAGCGACATGATGGGAGCACAGTTCTGGTGCTCCCATCGTTCCCTTGCTTTTGTGCACAATGCGCTGGAAAAATAGACAAAATTATGTCTCTGGAAATAATTAATGTTGATGGACTACAAATGCCTCACCGCGTAGTAAATATCAGGGGGGTTCAAAAGGGCGACCTCAATATAGAAAAAAAGTTTAAATTTCATCACAAAATAACAGAAACTACGAGTATTAAAGTAATACCACTCAAATGCAATATAACCAAATTAATGAGTTTGTATAAAATATCAAATTGATCTACATATTGAATTGCCTTAAGAAGTGGTCAACTTAAAAGTCGGTCGCCTTAAAAGGCGGGTCAGCCTAGTTATTAATAATTAGTTGTCCCCTTCTTGTTTTTTTTTGAACAGTTTTTATGCACAGAAATAAAAGCTTTGCTTTATTATTTAAAAAGAATACTAACTATTCTAAAATTATTGCAGCATATTAATTTACAAAACAAACTAAATAATAAAAAACTGTACAATTAATCATTTCACATATTATACAGTGAAAGTTAAAATCATTTACATTTTTTTCTTAAGCAAATAATTATATTTCTAAATAGAATATGATCAGTCTGTGAATGATAGCTGATGCCGACGTCAGAAGTGTGAATCAAGTACTGCTGACGTCCACTGAATAACTCAAACAGGGCTGAAGTACATAATATACAGCCACTGTTGGGATGTCACAAATACTGAGAAGAAAAATAAGATCCTGCTGTCAATAGCTGGGTATCAACTCCCTGAGACTTCCATTAAGGGTACACAGCTTTTTCTTGTGATCCAGAAAAAAAATTCTTTTATTTTAAATTGAAAAAAAATCTTTAGTATGTTTTTATTTATTTTTTATGTATGAATATCCTAAATCTTAAAGTTATTTACATTTATGTTAATTACATTTTAAAGATCTGTATATATCAAATATATTCTTAAATATTTATATATATCTTTAAGTCCATTAGACCTAAGTTATCTTTTGATTTACCACAGTGCATTTTTGTTGACTTTTTAAATGAAAAAATTTAAAGTGGATACTGAAGCACTTTATTCTAGAAGGTCTGATGTCTGTAGTTATGTACAAATAAATACATTTTAAGCAACAAAGAAAAAAAGAGTAAAAGATGTTTTACTGAGTTCTTCATAGCAGCCAACTGAAACCATCCAGTTTTATAATTTTTGTGTATTTGGACCTTTATCTATTTTATTAATTTGATTAATTATCACTCTGTTGACAGCCCATTTGTCAAGCATTTCTACTGCCATCTGTCGGACTTTCACCCAGTTCTCATTTTCCTTCTTGATTATGTCCCTTTGGCAGACATTGCAGGGGCACAGGTGTCTACTCAAAGACTGTATCAGAACTCATGTTAGTCACACATCTTTCAAGTGATTATTGTTATAGGGTTTTAGCTATATTAAGAAGAGGCATGGTGTGGCCTCAAAAGCCTAAAAAGACCTTCAACCAGTTTTCTGTCATTATTAAATATTATGTCCCAGCTCATGTATTGCCTTCCCAGCCCATGTATTGCCTGTTGTATTTGATTTTTAAGTCTATTGTGAATAAATGCCAGTCTACCAGTATAGGCCATATGGTGTCAGACTGTGCTGCTTAACTACACAGCTCCCTTTTGTCTTACTGTCAGTTCCCTAGTCACGTTAATCCCCATTATATTTTCCATTTATTCATGGATGTTTGTGTTTATTTTCTATGTGGTGTTGCATTCCAGTGGTTTCTATTGTCTTCCAGAAAGAAGTGTACTTATGTGTAACCTTCTTATATTTTACATTGTTCAAAGGTAGAGGAGGCCTACTTGGTTAATTACTTATAGGGCAAAAAATAAGCTGAAAGTACTATACATTGCAAAAAAAGGGACTGGTGATACTGAAAATATTTCTGTGGTGTGTCAGTTTTGTGATCTTTATCCTCTTTTACTTTGAAACGGCAGATAGTATGGGGGTCATCATTTTCATGTCTTTGCCATTCAATGGCATTAACTGCATGTTTTGTAGTAATCATCCACAACCCTTTTCTGAGCACCAGTATGCTTTTTGTGAATATTCTTTTGGCACTGCTCCTTAGTCGTCCACAAGGTACAGTAGTTACTTGTTGTGGTCCTAATTTTTTTATTGATTTTAATTAGAAGCAAATAACATTCCAGTCAATCAAGTCAAACAACAAACCAAAATTCATCCCCCACCCAAGAGGGCCAAATCTCTAAAAGCAGCAATGAAAGAAGAGTATCCCTTTTCCTGATATAGAAGCTTATTGTAAAATGTTGATTAAATCCAGTCATATTTCTTAAAAAAATTCAACAGATGCTGTAAGTGAGAATTAGATTTTTTCCAATTTCAAATAGTATAGAACATCAGTTACCCAGTAAAGCGGTGGAGTGGGAGTCTTCTAGTTGAGCAAGATAAGTTTTTGCGCTAGTAGTGCGGTAAAGGCAATTACAGTTTGTCCTTCTCCAATTTAAGCCCATCTGGTAGTATACCAAACACAGCTGTTACTGAGTTAGGAGTGACATAGAAAGTTGTGGGTCATATATATAAAGTACCATATCACCTGCATATAGTGACATATTCTGTTCAAGTCCTTTTATAAAAATCGCTTTTATCTGTGATGCATTTCAAAAGTAAACAGCCAGTGACTTAATGGTGATTAAAGAGCAGTGGTGATAGAGGGCACCACATTTTAGTTTGAATTATTCTGAAATAATGTTGTTAATACAAATTGAGGCTTCTGAACTAGTATAGAGTAACTTGATCCATGCACTTATGTTTGAACAGAACCCACATTTGTGCAGTTTGGTGAATAGGTAGTCCCATTCAACCGTATCAAATGCTTTTTCTGCATCCAAAGATAATAAGATCTCTGGGGTGTTAGATTTAATGGGTGAATATCCATCCATCCATTATCCAACCCGTTATATCCTAACTACAGGGTCACGGGGGTCTGCCAGAGCCAATCCCAGCCAACACAGGGCGCAAGGCAGGAAAGAAACCCCGAGCAGGGCGCCAGCCCACTGCAGGGCGCACACACAAACCCACACACCAAGCACACACTAGGGACAATTTAGAATCGCCAATGCACCTAACCTGCATGTCTTTGGACTGTGGGAGGAAACCCACGCAGACACGGGGAGAACATGCAAACTCCACGCAGGGAGGACCCAGGAAGCGAACCTGGGTTAATGGGTGAATATATTATATTATATTATATTATATTATATTATATTATATTATATTATATTATATCATATTATATTAAAGAGATGTAGAAGATTAGAAGCTAAGTTTCTGCCTTTAATAAATCTGGTTTGTTCTTGTGATATTATATAGAAGGAAGCACTTTCTCAATCCTTCTGGGTAGAACTTTGGAGAGTATCTTAAAGTCATTATTCAGGAGTGAGACATTGTAGCATATCCTTATTTTTCTTAGGAAAGATGGTAATTAATGCTTAGCGAAACGTTTGAGGTTGAACTTTGTTGTCTTATGTTATATAAGATGTCTCTTTAAACCCATCTCTAACCTGCCCTTCTTAAGTAAAATTCTAGAGAAGGCAGTCATTTTGCAATTAAATGACCACCTCAATAAACATGCTATTCTTGATAAATTTCAGTCAGGCTTCAGAACAAATCACAGAACAGAAACTGCACTCGTTAAAGTAGTAAATGACTTGCGGGTAAATGCAGACAGAGGCCATTTATCTGTTCTCGTCCTCTTAGATCTGAGTGCTGCATTTGACACCATTGATCATAATATTCTTAGAAATCGCCTTAGTCAATGGGTGGGCCTCTCTGGCAGTGTCTTAAATTGGTTTAAATCCTACCTGGCAGGTAGAAAATTCTTTGTGAGTTGTGGTAATCAAATCTCAAAGACACATGATATCCGATATGGTGTTCCACAAGGCTCTATCCTGGGTCCGCTGTTATTCTCAATCTATATGCTTCCGTTAGGTCAGATTTTCTCAGGTTACAACGTGAGTTACCACAGCTATGCTGATGACACACAGCTGTACTTATCAATAGCACCTGATGACTCCGACTCTCTCGATTCAGTAACACAATGTCTTACTGGTATTTCTGAATGGATGAATAGTAATTTTCTCAAACTAAATAAAGAGAAAACTGAAATTTTAGTAATTGGCAATAATGGATTCAATGAGGTTATCAGAAATAAATTTGATGCATTAGGATTAAAAGTTAAGACGGAAGTAAAAAACTTAGGGGTAACTGTTGACTGTAATCTGAATTTTAAATCGCATATTAATCAGACCACTAGGACAGCATTTTTTCACTTAAGAAACATAGCAAAAGTTAGACCTCTTATATCATTGAAAGATGCTGAGAAATTAATTCACGCTTTTGTTTTCAGTCGACTAGATTACTGTAACGCACTCCTCTCAGGACTACCCAAAAAAGACATAAATCACTTGCAACGAGTGCAGAATGCAGCTGCTAGAATCCTAACTAGGAAAAGAAAATCCGAACACATTTCTCCAGTTTTGATGTGACTACACTGGTTGCCTGTGTCATTCAGGATTGACTTTAAAATACTGCTTATGGTTTATAAAACCTTAAATAATCTCGCTCCATCTTATATATCGGAATGCTTGACACGTTATATTCCAAATCGTAACCTCAGATCTTCAAATGAGTGTCTCCTTATAATTCCAAAAGCTAAACTTAAAAGAAGTGGTGAGGCGGCCTTCTGCTGTTATGCACCTAAAATCTGGAATAGCCTGCCAATAGGAATTCGCCAGGCAAATACAGTGGAGCACTTTAAAACACTGCTGAAAACACATTACTTTAACATGGCCTTTTTATAACTTCACTTTAACTTATTTAACTTATTAACTTAATACTGATACTCTGTATGTTCAATTCATCATAATAACAATTCACAGTGGCTCCAAAATCCGTACTGACCCCAACTCTCTCTTCTGTTTCTTTTTCCGGTTTCTTTGTGGTGGCGGCCTGCGCAACCACCACCTACTCAAAGCATCATGATGCACCAACATTGATGGACTGAAAGCCAGAAGTCTACGTGACCATCATCATAAGTTCCTTCCATGAAAACCCTAAATACAAAGAGGACTGTTTGATTTATGTTAGGTAGATTGCCCAGAGGGGACTGGGCGGTCTCTTGGTCTGGAATCCTTACAGATTTTATTTTTTTCTCCAGCATTTGGAGTTTTTTTTTGTTTTTTCTGTCCACCCTGGCCATCGGACCTTACTTATTCTATGTTAATTAATGTTGACTTAGGTTTATTTTTCTATTCAATTTGTAAAGCACTTTGAGCTACATTTTTTGTATGAAAATGTGCTATATATATAAATGTTGATTGATTGTTGATAAATATTGCTAATAATAATGGAGCTAATTTATTTGAAATGTTCACATTCTCACCTGAGATATTTTACCATGTAGAGGAGTCAAAAAAGGTGAACTTTTACTGTGCTTTTGTGAGCTGTTAAATAGTATTCTCATAAGGTTTTCAGAATTTTCATGGAGGTATACAAAAGTATGCTGCAGACTCAAACAATTTCATTGGAGTCCTGGACTATGTGGAGCCCAAACTTCATGATGTAAATATTTCCAGTTTTCCTTTGTAGTAGCATCAAAATCATAGTAACCAATCCATTTCTTTATTTCATGATGGATTACTACCTCAGAAAACTGATTCCATGTGGGGCAGGGTGTTTGTGTGTGTGTGGATTTATGGCACATTCCTTTCTTACTGCAACATGGGTATAATCTATGGTTGTTCTCTTGTTTATTTTACAGGCTTCTGTTGTATATTGTTTCTTAGAATAATCATTTTTGTGCAACAAAATATTAAATTAGTGAGAACTATCAACTCACAAACTTACATTTTGGTGTCTTTTCTTCATCATCCGTATCTTCTTTGTAAACAATTAGGAAATAAAAAGCTATTCAAAAAGAATATGCAGACTTTACAAAGAGAGTTAAAGGGTTGGGTTTCGATCATGTGCTATCACATAAATGGGAAACAGGAGTTTCCAGGTGAGAAATTTTATGTGAATGCCCTTTGTGAATTTCCCCTTAGGATTAATAAAGTATCTATCTATCTATCTATCTATCTTAAAAGTGGGAGCTCCGTTAGATTATCCGAAGAAAATAATGCTATCAAAATTCTGTATGTTGTGATCTAATTCTTTTTTTTTACCTCAGTCAATAATATAAAAAAATAATGTAGTCAGCCAATAATACAATTTTTATGGGTGATATATTTTAAGTGAAGTAATACACTCATTGTGTTTACTCCACTATTTATTTTCATGAAATTACACCTTATGATTTGCTTTCATCAACAGATTTTCCTGGACTAGCTTCTGGTTATTTCTCAGATGTTAGAAATAATCCATTAGACTCAGAACCAAAGATCTGATAATCCAAACCAATATTTTATACTACCATTGATGAACAAGGCAGTTTTTAGTTTAACAGGAAGGGATGAGAAGATGAAAAGTAGGAAATATATACCTGGTATACCACGATATAAACCATCATAAAGACCAAACAAAAGGATAATAAATCAAAGTCAAAAGCTAAAGTTAAGGCTCTTTTACTAAGGAACATTATACAAAAAAAATTACACAGTACATTTTTAAGGAGTTTAATTGTAAACTTGGATACCAAGAAGTTAATATCACTGACCATTAAACTGTTGCTGTGGTGCAGTGGTTGGCAATGTTGGTCCTGGAGAGTCCCAGTGGCTGCAGGTTTTTCTTCCAACCCACTTTCTTAATGAGAAGTCAATTATTGCTGATGAAGCACTTATTGTTTAAGTAACATTTTGATTATTAATAATGGTCTTGCTCGTTAAGGGCCCCCAACCTTAATTGCTTATGTCAATCTTAAACAGATGCATTCACTGTTTTAATGGCTCCTTATTAGCAATAAGATGTAAATGACAAAGCAGCCAGCAGTCCTCCATCTAGCTTGTCTCCTTTTACATCTGTGTGTGTTCACCATGCACTGCTTGATTTAATGAAACACTTAGTAGAAAAATGTGACAGACTGAAAATGATCTGTTTAAGGCATCAAATCATTTGGATGAAATATTTGGAAAGGAAAAAAAATCTATGATATAAGAACCTTACATTGCAGACTAACAAGCCATAAACTAAATAAGGTCTGCAATTTGCAAGGATTGGCTTCTAATTAAGCAATTGGGTTGGAGTGAAAACCTGTAGCCACTGTGACTCTCCTGGACTGACATTGCCCACCTCTGCTCCAGCGACTCATAAGTGATGACCTCCAATGTCACACCCCCTAGCAATGGATCATAGCATTATGGCAACAAATCTACAAAAGAGAAAAACTCAAACATAATTTAGTGTATTGTTCATCAATAGCTAACCTAAGAAATCTAGGTATTTAAAAATGAAGAACAGTGAGAAAAGAAACCTGAAAAACAATATAAAAAGACAGAAATACTTAACACAAATCCACAATATAACTGTCATGATTTTTATTGATTTAGTTGTGATTTTTTTCTCCTTACTCGTTTTGGGGGTTGTTTGATATTTTGTGATTATTGTAAAGTGTTTATTATTTATTGTGTGTTCTCCCGAGCCACCATTGTATTTCATTCAGGAGGTATAGTTTTAAGTGGTTCTGTTAGACAGTTGCTTTTCTAGAGGCATTTAAATTATTACCTACTTGAAAAATAAATCAAACACTTTAAACATTGATCAGTCTGAATTTAAGTTTTATTACTAGGCACACACAAATGCCGTACTCTCAGACAGGGCCCTGTTGCAGTTCCAAAGATGTGTATGTGCTTGTTGCATTGAGCAGGATGCTTTTTTAAGTTCATACATACATCAGCTTATCTCTTATCAAATGTCATTTTGTGAAAGATAAAAATTATGGGCTTGGTTAAAATGCAAACCAAGACCACTGCATGGTTAGAAACATAGTTTAGCCCTTAGCACTCACCCTTCAAGATTTTAACACCCAGAACTAATCAACCCCTATGACATTAACATAGTGATGTCAAGGTCATGGGGTATAAAGGTCAATGCCTGGGGTTGGTTCTTTATCCGAGTTTTGTGGATTGCTAAAAGAATAAAAGAAAGTTAATTCCTATTCATTTTTAAACTATTACTTCTTGAATTCACTTCAGTTTTTCTTCTGACTTCGAGTTTGGTTCACATGTAAGCTTTGATGCTCAGTAATCCTCAGTCTACCTGTTTTGACCTTTGCTTGGTTATTCTGACTCCCATTTGTTTCCTGATCCATTTACTACCTAGTGACACGGCAATGACAAATTGGGTGTTTACAGCAATATAGACATTGACATGGTGATATTGTGATAGCAGAAATAAAATTATTTCAATAGCAAAATGACACACTAATGTGACTGATGCAAATCCATCTCATACATCAGAAACGGCTCCAAGTCTTTATTAACCTGCTCTGTTTAATCATTACTTTTAGGATAGATTTAGCTTAATAACATTTGTACTACAGCATGAAATAAACTCAGGTTGACAATCAAAAAATATTGATTAGGTTTACCCATATAATCAAACAATGTATTAGCTAACATTGGTAATGTCTTGGGAAGAATAAAGTGCATGCTTTTAGAAAAGCAGTCAACAATGACCAGAGTAGCAGTATTACCCTGAGATGAGGACAGATTGATTGTAAAATCTATGGTTAGCATGGGGTTGGGGTGTAGGCTGAAGAACTCATCGGAAACCCTTGACTGGGTTTAACTGGTTTTGACACCTGACATGGTAAAATATAATTCCTAATGTATTGACACGTCTTCCTACCAAAGTTAACATTTAATTACTTCTTGTGTAACACCAGGATGACCCAACACAACTAAGTCGTGAGACCAATGTACCACCTCAGCAATGTAATTTTTATTCCCTGTCTAGCAGAAAATGACAAAATTAAGCCCACTAAAAATAATGCTCACCTTGCCTTTAAAAATTTCAGCTGTTTAGCAGCTTTCAGATATTTCTGGGTTAATTTTTAACATATATATGTAAGTGTTTAGCCCTCTCTAACTAATGAAACCACTCTTGAGTAAGTTTAATCACTAAAGGTTTACACATCAATTCTTTTCATCATTGATTCTTACATTAATTCTGTTCAACAGTAGTTAATCTTTTAGAAAAGAAGGTGCATGGATAGAATTTAACCACAACTGGAAAGTACAGAGAAAGGCCCAAGGTGTTGACTTCTAATTTAAACTGAAGAGAGTAATTAGGGTGAACCAAAATGGAAGCTGTAATGAATAATTACTTGAGAATAGCAATCGTTTTGTGTTCCTGATTCCACTCAAATTTGTTTGATAGTATCTTGGCTAGAGAGGTAATGGGAGAAATTACAGGTGGAAAGTCTTGATAAAGTTCTGTATTAGGTTGCAAAACCAGTAAAACAATCGACCTGTTTATGGTTTTCTGGCACATTCCAATTGCTGTGTTCTTTAATAAAACCATTTTTAACTCTGACATTGTTATTTCATACCCTAGATAGGTGACAGAGTATCTATAACACTCACATTTCTTTAATTTCACCATTTTTGTCTAGTCAAAGCCTCACAAACATGTTATATATGCTGTTCCATTCTTTCTGAAAAAATGTAAATTGCCTAGAATTAGAATACTAAAATAAGTTGTCCAAGTATATAATGGAACATGTCATTTATAAAGGACATAACCTGGTAGTGATCTTTAGTAGTATTTAAGGCTGTCTTACACACCCCCCATTTCCTTATACAAATTAGGTTAATGTGCTTCATAAATCCAGCTGAATAAATTATGTTGAGCCAGTTACTTGATTTAATAAGGAAATTAATGGACTGGGATATTCTTTCTTAGTTACTTATAAGCTTGTGGTAATCTATGCAAGGTCGAAGGGTTTGCTGTTTTTTCAAAATAAAAAATAAGCATGTACCAATAGGACTACTAGACAGTCTAATACATCCATTTAGAAAGTTCTCCTTGATATACTCTTACAAGGTTTTTCTTATGCTCTTTGATAATATATTTTATTTTTTATTGTGTCTTCTATTGTTCTATTCATTTTGTAAAGCACTTTGAGCTACATTATTTTGTATGAATATGTGCTATATAAATAAATGTTGATTGATTGATTGATTGATAGATATATTGTCCTTGCCTTTAGGTAAAGGAGCCCCAGGTAACAAACCATTTATGTGGTTATATTTTCAAAAAGGGAGGGAGGATTTCAGAACAATAAGATCTTTGTACTGAGGCGGCAGAGTTTCTCTGTCACAACAGAGTAATATTGGAGGGTCAATTTGTTGTAAGCAGTAATTAAAACACACAGGCCCCGAAGCATCTAATTCTGTAGAGAACTAATTGATATAAGGATTAATTTTTTTGAGATAACCAGGGATAAGGTGGGGAGTAGTGCTGTGAATAACAAAAACCCTAGATAAAGGTTATCTGTCTGAATTCTAAGAGAGGGAGTCATACATTCTAAAATTCTATTTTGTTTGAGGTTACCATCAATGAATAGCAGTCAAAGATTACATTAAACTATAGGGATAACAGGCAGAGATAATGTTTTGAGGGCTGATAAAATTATCAAACTAAATTTAATCTAATTAAGCTAAAACTGTGATTTTATATGTACTGAAATCAAAAAACAATTGCCAAAAAGGTCTGAATACAAGTGCCCATTTCACCAACCCTAACATAGGGTAGACATTCTAGTTTCCTTAAGTTTAGGATAATTGCCTAATACATGTCCAGGACCTCCACAATAAAAGGGTAGTTTCCCAAGAAAGTGTCTTTTAAGTTATTTCATACTAGTTGATGTTTTTCCTAATTTCATTGATACAGGACCCTTGTTGGATTCTGTACCTTGTTTAACAGAAACGGTTCAGGCATATTTGCATTCCGTCTTCATTTTTTAAAGCCTTCTAAACTTATACTTTAAAAGAAAGATAATCATTTTGTCTGAGAATTCCCTCTCTCCTGTTAGTAAAATTACTAAATTCCAAGCGTGCCTACGTTGTACTTCGATTTAGGTGGTCTTTGAAAGACACATAAATATTTTATTTGTCTTCAGATGTAAATTAAAACTTTATAGAAGCTCAAGAAAACATAAATATACTAAATTACACCCCAAACCCCAGAATATACATACATACTTGTAGGTGGCCATGGGGTGTAAAGGGTGGCTCTACACCAAAATGGACCCTTCATCAAAACCAGCCAGAAAAAAAATTCTCTCTCTCTATATATATAAATATATATACTGTATATATCTATACTAATAAAAGGCAAAGCCCTCACTGACTGACTGACTCACTAACTGACTGACTGACTCACTGACTCATCACTAATTCTCCAACTTCCCGTGTGGGTGGAAGGCTGAAATTTGGCAGGCTCATTCCTTACAGCTTCCTTACAAAAGTTGGGCAGGTTTCATTTCGAAATTCTACACGTAACGGCCATAACGGTCGAGAACGTCCGCCATGTTGAACTTTCTTATTTATGGCCCCATCTTTACGAAATTTGGTAGGCGGCTTCCCTGCACTCATCAAAACCGATGTACGTACTTATTTCAATGGTATGACACCACTGTCGGCCGCCATATTGAACTTTCCAACGTCACTAATTTTCCAACTTCCCGTGTAGGTGGAAGGCTGAAATTTGGCAGGCTCATTCCTTACAGCTTACTTACAAAAGTTAAGCAGGTTTCATTTCGAAATTCTACGCGTAACGGTCATAACGGTCAACAACGTTCGCCATGTTGAACTTTCTTATTTATGGCCCCATCTTCACGAAATTTGGTAGGTGGCTTCCCTGCGCTAACCAAAATCAATATACGTACTTATTTCGGTGGTATGGCACCACTGTCGGCCGCCATATTGAATTTTCCAAATGTCATTAATTCTCCAACTTCCCGTGTAGGTAGAAGGCTGAAATTTGGCAGGCTCATTCCTTACAGCTTACTTACAAAAGTTAAGCAGGTTTCATTTCGAAATTCTACGCGTAACGGTCATAACGGTCAACAACGTTCGCCATGTTGAACTTTCTTATTTATGGCCCCATCTTCACGAAATTTGGTAGGTGGCTTCCCTGTGCTAACCAAAACCAATGTACGTACTTATTTTAGTGGTATGACGCCACTTTTAGCCACCATATTGAACTTTCCAACGTCACTAATTCTCCAACTTCCCGTGTAGGTAGAAGGCTGAAATTTGGTACTTATTTTAGTGGTATGATGCCATTGTCGGCCGCCATATTGAACTTTTCAACAGTCTTTTTTACTTATGGGCCCATCTTCAAGAAATTTGATACGCAGGTTCCCAACACTAACTGAATCCTACTTACGTACATATATACGTCCATAGCCTGCAGCTCGGTCACCGTGTGAGGCGGCGTTGGGTCCCCCATCCAAACGCCTCCCACGTTGTTGGCTGCCTGCCTATATAAGGCCGTCTGTCGCTCCAGTCTCTACATTCCCTTCCTTGCTTCGCCACGGGATTCACGTCTCCCTGCTGATAACTACAGCATTTTTATTTAATCCACAGCTTCTCCGCTGTTTTATTGTTCATTTGTTACGATTATAGTTACTGTGTATGTATTTTAGACTTACTTTACATTGTTCAGGTACCCATTTCCTTTATCATTCCAACCGTACCCCCATTAACATGTCTACCGAGGTGATCTCCATCGATCAAAGAACTGTCACTTACCGAGTGGTTTCCATGCCCGGAGATGGCACCTACCTTTTCCATTCTCTTTTTTACAAATTGCACGGCCATATCAGGCTCAATCTTGATATCCGGAGAAACATTGTGTCTTATGTATTGAATGACTGGGACAGGTTCAAGGTGTGGACTGATGACGGTACAGGAGATAATTATACTACACAGGAGCACTATAAGAGTGAAATGCTTAAGCCCTTCACCCATGGTACTGCATGTGAGTTGATGGCTGCTGCTGAATTGTTCGGTTGTCGCTTTCAAGTGTACCGAAATGGCCAAATATTTTACACCTTTGGAAAACCGCCAATGCCTCTTCAACATCTTAGATTCACACGTGACAATTTCAGTAGTGGACACTTTAATGTTTATGAATGTTTAAACTCTCAAAAGCTGGATGTGAAGTTATCGATGAAACTGGTTGTATACTTACAGCGCTTGACAGATGCCGAATGTCTCTTCAACACAAGTCCTACAAATACTGTCGTAATTGAAACAAACCATGAAAATCAAACCGATTATGACAGCAGCAACCGAAGCTGTGAGATTTGAAACAACATTACTGTTCACATGGCCAACTGTACGTTGCATGCTCAAGAGTAAGCTCAGCGCACAGCTTGGTCATATTACAACTGGAGGGCCGGACTCACAATGTGGTATACAAAGAGATCCTTAACAAATAATTATTGGTATATTTTCCCTCAGTTTAAAAAGGTTTCATTTTCTTCTTAATAAAATTTTAAGGTAGTACTTACGCTCTGGCGGTATTTTGTTAGTATATATATATATATACAGTATATATATATGTATATATATATATACAGTATATATATATAGTAGTATATATATACTATATATATAGTACATTTTTAGGCTAAATAAAAAAGTGAGGAAGTAGTGTCTTGTTACTTGTGATGTCACAGGCAACAGACGTGGGCACGGTAATACTTGAAAACTGCATAACCTGGCTAATATACAACAAAGACTTACATTATGATAAGAAATACAACATATCGAAGCAGTTCTTAGAAGTGGGCTAGCAAACAATTGCCACAACAAATCATTACCAAAGATATCATCCATCCATTTATTTTCCAACCCGTTGAATCCAAACACAGGGTCATGGGGGTCTGCTGGAGCCAATGGAGCTGTGTTGGCTGGAGCCAATTCCAGCCAACACAGGGCACAAGGCAGGAATTCAGTCCCGGGCAGGGTGCCAACCCACCGCAGAACACTCACAAACACACCCACACACCAAGGCCAATTTAGAATCACCAATCCACCATGTCTTCGGAATGTAGGAGGAAACCCATGCAGACACAGGGAGAACATGGAAGCTCCATGCAGGGAGGACCCGGAAGCTTAACCCGGGTCTCCTAACTGCGAGGCAGCAGCGCTACCACTGCGCCACCATGCTGCCCCAAAGGTAACATTCATGTTTAAATCATCAGAGGTAGAGAGACTTGGAGAAATGCTACCTGTATCATCAACAGAGCTGATCAGGTCCTTGCCCATCTCTCCACATTGCAGACAACCGCAAGCCTATTGATAAAGATATGCCACAGCTATTAGCCCCAAACCCAGGTAGAAATAATATTATGCAGTATTTGAACTGAATAAAAACACTGTCTTAAATGTTTTTGTTATTATTATGTTAAAACCACAACAGTTTTCTCACGAATTGACCAAGGTTATAATTTAATATAATTTAATTTTATCTCTGGAAAAACATTTATTTAAGTAGTTTCTGACTTCAGCAGTGAAGAAGGTGGGTTTGATATAAAGGTTTTTTTTCAGGTTGGGGGCCCAATCTTCTTCATTGCAAAATGTTGATGTACACCAGTGATTGCGTGAACACTGACACTGTTTCTGCTTGTGGATTAAACTTTGAAATACTAATTTACTTGCTTTCTCCTCATAGGCAGCCTTATGTAAGAAGTGTGGCTTCACCATAGATTAGTACATTTCTTAATCATCTTTTCCCTTTCTAACATGGCATTGCATCTTTGGATTTAGGCAAACAAAAAACAAAGATGATTAAGTTAACTTTCATCTGGAATCTACAGCAACTCTGTCTCCCACACATTCAATTTTGTTGCCAAGAATGTATTAAAAAAAGCACACAAACACTAACCTCTTAAAGAAAGAAAGTAAAACATGCCTTTAGTGGTAGACAATGACAGTTATATTAGGAGTGATACAGTGGAAAATAAAAGTAAAACCGTACACCAATATCACAAACATTGAACTCAACACATCAGTTCATCAACCAAGCCAGTGTTCAAACAGATGACCCATTTGGTTTATTATGCCTCTTGTCTACTTATATACAGTAAATCTCCTTGTAATGATGTGCTCAGTGAAACATACCATAGAGACTAAAGGCATATTGACTGTAGGCACAATGTACAAATTTGCTGTTATTATGTTCTTTTTAACTGTTTAAAAGTATTTTACTGATTGATTCATTGGTTTAGCCTGAAATGTGTCCTTTAGCATAAAAGTCAACCGTACAGTTTAAAACTAAATCAGCAGTTATATAAGCATAGCTCAGTTCTTTAGGTGAGGGATAATGCATTTCTTGAGATCAGCAAAGAAACATGTTACACCTGGATTTTCCATGCAAGAACAATTCTCCCTTGGTGTATAATGAATGAAAATACTTTCTGGCTGGCTGACAAGAACATTTGGTCAAAATGTACATGAGAGGCTGCATGTATATTACTTGGTATGTTTTATATTTACTGTAAGTAATTAACTTCTGTTTGCATATGTTGTCCCGTTCCACCATGCACAGCTTATGCAAAGTTGAAGGTTATACATATTTAATAGGATGGTACCAGTGGAGTTTCTGATTTTAGGCTATCTTTTGAATGTTAGGAAAATGGTGCCAGTTTCTTGTATATGCTTATTAGAGCAACTGGAAAAACACAATAAGAAGAAGAAAGAGAGGAAATGTTGTGGTTTGCCAGGAACTGACTGTGGCTTTGTTAATCTTATTATTAATAGATGTAGTAACTGAAGTAGTAATGGTATTATTTAACATGTGTGTGACCTATCGTTAATTGCCATTCCATCTGGTGTTGGCTCTTACCTTCTGCCTGATACTTGCAGGCTTCACCTCCTGTGACCCTGTAATAAATGGAGTGGTGGATCTAAAGCTACAGCTCTGCACTGGTATGTGGAAGGATGCCAGTTCCAACCCTGTTACTGGTGGAAGGGACCCTTCTCTGTTGGGCCCTTGTGTAAGGCCCCTAAACTGAAATTGCTCCAGTGGTGTTGTACAGTGGCTGACCCATATGAAAAGATGATTTCCCCTTGGGGATTAATACATTATATCAAATCAAAAAACAATCAAAAGCATGGACTGATGCACTGGGGATAGATGGATCCTACTATATGCGCCAGGGCAGTATTCCATTTCTCGCTGCTGCATGCTGACAATAAATGGCTGCATACTGGCATCTCCCGCTCTCCTATGTAATGTACTAAAATGGTCAGGAGCCTTGGGGAAACTCCCCCACCTGTCTCAGATCAAAGTGATTAAAACTCCAAGGGGTGCCACTTCCCCGTCCCCTGCTCTTCAAAACTAATGTACGCTCAATTAAGAAATTGAAATTTAGAGGAGCCAAGAAGCCAAAACAAAAACAGAGTAATAGCACTATGTGTGTTCCATTTCAGGGACTGCTCTTGACTATACTCTATTAGAAGCACAATTGTAATTATTGTGTGAATAATTCAGTATTCTATATTTAAATTTAAATAAATAACAGTTTCATTTCCTAGACTTGCTTGGTTTAATATAAGGTCGAAAGGGTGCAGGACCATAGAACATAAGGCCGAAAGGTTGTCAGTCCACCTCAGGCCACACAAACATCCACAGACCCACATTTACTTAGTAGAGGTTATCCACCCTAAATTTAATTAGGACATGGGAATAATTAATGAAAAATAGAGATAAACCTGTGTGAATATAAGAAGAATATGTAGACTTTACTCTGACAGTGAGAAACTGGGATTTAATCCCACAAATGGTGCAGTAAAAGAGAATGGCTAGCCAAAGTTTCATAATGAGTGAAAATATAAATTTTATTATAGATTAAAACAGCCCCGAAGATAATTTGGTTAAGATACAAAGAACTCAATATTTATCTCCTTTTTCTTATAAAACAAGTTGGTTTCATTGATTTAATAGAAAATGTCTGAAGGAATAATTGAAGAATATTCATACAAGCAAAAGATGATTTATTTAAAAATTTCCCACTGAAATATTATAAAATTGCCTGTCACTGGGACTTAAATTTTCACTGAAGACCAATTTGTTCTATTCTTTAAAATAGCATCATTTGGTAATCACCTCAAATAAACTTGTGCAGAAACAATTTAGCCCTCCTCTTAAGTGAAGGAAAAAGACATTTTATCCAGCTTTCTAATCTGATCATTACTTGTTCATAAGCAGCTGTGACTGTACGCTTGAATGAGCTCTTTCCATTATCATCAGCCATCTTAAAATCTTTCTTCCCTCTGGATAATCTTCTACATCTGCATTTGATAGGTATTAGAACCTCATCAGAATGTGAACATACTTTCTCCCCCCAGGAAAATTATCAGATTTCATATTGTCATTCAAATGACATAAGCAAATAAGGCACATTAAAAAGTAAATACAGGTCCTTTTTTGAGTTTGCAAATAAAAAAATAATTACATTTTTACTTAATTTGCTCTGTATGTAATTTTTTTACTATATGATGTCACATTTGTTGTATTTGATTTTGCAGAAATCACTTAAAAGTATGTTATCATATTGAATATTTAATGATATCAAAACATGCAACAAAATCATTAGTTTAAAAAACACATTACATCTGTTTTGTTGTAGTTTAATGTAGATGAAGGAGTTTAGATTTATGACAGAAAACAATTTTACAATAATAACTTCTTCAATAAAACAGCCAAAGATATATTTATTGATGCATGGGTTTTGAATGCAGATATTGCCTGGTTATGATGGCAGTTTCCCTGTTTGCTAAATTATTTATACATTTTTTCAACAGTTTTCTGTATATTATTTTTTCACAATTTCAGCTTCCTCTGCTTTTATGAGTATTTTCAGATTCATAAATAAGTTCTGCGAGTAAGTTTCACCTCCTAAATCAAGAGCACACCTAATAAATTATAAATAAATTATCTTGTAATTTGAGCTTCATACAGCTTTCTGTTACTCTTGTATTATGTATGTCTTTAACCTGTTTTTCTCAATGCAGGATTATTGAAATTACTACATTAACAACATTTTTTCCTGTGTAATCTAACATATGCAATAATCTTTTTCTTGTCATGTTTTAGGTGAATTTAGTGTCATTTGGCATGAAATATTATTTATCTTCATTTTTTATCCATTTATTGATGGAAAGCTGTGAAGCAAGGTTTAAGTCAAGACTCAACATTCCATATTAATTCACTTTAGTTTAGTGTTTTATGTGTTTATTGTTTTTGATACTGCTCTAACAATGGCAGTTGCATGGAAATTGATTTGGTGAGGATGACACAGATAAAACATTAATACAACCATACAAGATATTAAAATGGCACAGGATTTAGACAGCCAGTTTAATAGTCAGAGTAGATGCCTGGCTACTAGGACTACATAGACAAAAGGCAACTAAAGGCACTGGTACTGATGATAGGAGTTTCCTTGACATTTCATGAGTCATACAAAAGGAGACCCCATTCAAGACGAATAGCCAGGACCACTACATTTTCTCCCGGCTGCTGTAGTTAAAACATGTGTTACGAATAGGACAGTGGTGTCAACAACATGTCACCTCCTGGAATTATGTTTCTAATTGTTACTTATTTATTTCATTTCTGTTATCTATAAATGCACGTATACAGTATATATCTTCTCTATATATAATCTTCATTTGGATCTTGATCTTTGTTTGTCCGCGAATGAATTAGAAGATGAAGCACTAGATGGTAGTAGAGAGACAGCTAAAACATAGGTATTGCATTAAGAATCTCCTCCAGGTTTATACTACTGAAGACTGTAGTACTCCAGTCACACCTCAAAACACAGACATTCAAACTAAACAAATTGTTCTGCTTTAAATTAACTAATCTTTATATATAATCTTCATTTAGATCTTGATCTTTGTTTGTCCACGAATTCCACATATAAGTAGACCACCTTCCAGTTTAGTACGTTGTTGTTACTCACGGATGTCAACAATGTGCCGGAATAACGAAAGGGGTGGTGGACAGTGTCACGCTGGTTAGCTCCTGAGGCCTGGTTAGAGAATGAGATTGCCGAAGATAAAAGGTACGTGCCTACGTAACATATGAATGAAAGAAAGAGAGTGGGTAAAATAAATGACAACGTAACAGCACGTTCCGGAAATTATTATTGTTACGTTGTAGCCGGCGAGTGCTGCTCGTCTCACAGTTGTACCGTGGCTTGCTCACATGTCAGTGAAGTGATCCCTATTTATGCTTTAAAGAGCCTGGATACCTATGTGTCCCCCTTTTATAACCATTACACCACCACATAATTACTATTCGGACAGTGATTCCGAGTAGGCCGTTCCTGTCCAAGAGTTTTCTTTTGTAATTTTGTTTCCCTTATAAAAAATCATAATGCTGTGCGACGAAGGGCCCAGTTCACGACTGGCAGCCGCGTTTAAACAAGGAGCCCTTCACAGACAACATTAACACACGCAACGTTGGGCACACATGGCTAGTATATATATATATATATATATATACATATATATTGTGAACGCGGCCCCATGAGGACTTGGCTGTTCCTCCGAAACTCCCTATTAAACTGTGATACAATTGGAAAAAAACACAGCTTTTCATCTCTTCATTGCGGGCGAGCTTCTAGCCTGCCGTGCCGTGTGTTCTGTATGTTATGCGTGGTTTTGAACATTTAAAAGACCGCACCACAGTTTTACAAGTGTCTCACTGCCTTATCTCTCATCCCCAAGACACCCTCTGCTTTATTCTTTTTGCTTTATTATGCTGTATTTGAATAAAGTTTCTGTTTCTTGAAAACCCTGAATGAACCTGTACAACTCTGTGACCCAAGTGTGACAATATATATATATATATATATATATATATATAAAATATGTATATATACATTGTGGACGTTAGGTGGCACTGTTTCCCCTTTGATCCCAACAGACAGACACTCGGGACTCCAGGTAAAAGCACCAATAAGTATTCTAATTTCTTTTTCTTCTTTTTCAATACCCCTAAGCGCCACAGCCACAATACACCAGCGAGTAAATACAATAATAATCACACAATTCTCTTTCTGTATCTCCTTCACACCTCCACTCGACTCTGGCTTCTTGCTGGGTTCCCAACAGTCCTTTAAATAGTCCTTGACACAGAAGTGCTCCTGTTCTTCCTCCCATGCGTCTTGCCAGCATTTTTGGGTCAGATGGAGAACTCAGGTTCTTTAATCAACCCGGAAGTACTTCAGGGTTTCCGTCCTCATGACTTCCTAGTACTTCTGGGCTATAAGGGATGCATGAATCCCCAGGTTCGGGCTGAGAAACTGAACTCCAAGTCACAGGATGGCGTGGGAATCTGGGGCACCACTACACTCCAGGGGAGCTGCCATCTAGCATTTGGGGGAGGCAATGTCCACAAGTAGCTGCCTTCTCCCATCCTTCCATCTCAGGGGTGTCCCAGTCAGGTTGAGCTGCAGGCCGTCTGTTACAAAATATACATAAAATGTAAAATGATGTATGCCCGGGCAATACCATTTCACAATGACTTAACATGGACACCTTATTATTGCTTATAGTTTTGATACTACTAGCCAAGCACATGGGCATGACATGGCATGTGACAACAAGAATCATTTGAACATGGATGTCACAGGCACCTTCAGCAGAATTGAGCTAATGCCTGCCAGTCTTACTTCACTTAATACAAAGTGTCTATGAATAATGTTTTAACATATCATATTGAACTGTCGGGCTGGTTGAGTTAAAGTGGATAAAATTGGTTATTGAAATGCAAACAGGGATTAGTAAACTAAGATGAAGTGCTGAAAGCCACAGAAGTAGCAAATCAACTAGAATGAAGTGCTAAAAGCTACAGAGGTAGTAAATACTGAGACACCACTGAATAAAACTTTAACATTTTATTATCTTTTAGTCGTTCATGTTGGAGTGTTGTTATGAAAAACATAATGTATATATTGATCAAAATATAGTGTGTATTATGTATTTGCTTAATTTTATGAGGTGAACTATTATTAAGACTTAATTGCCTTTCTGACATAAAACAATTTTAAAAAATAGAACTAAACAACAGTGTGGATGATTCTGAAAATGTTAGATTTATCTTTTTAGATTAGGCATATGAATATAATCACCAATTCCACAATGTTACAAAATTATCCTAGATTGCAAAATGTATGATTAAATAAACTTTGAAACATTTCTGAAGTGTCATGAAGCCTATTTGTATTTTTGTTTCCACCTAGTTATTGGTTAAGAACCACTGTGAAGATCACTATTAAATAACTACCTTTCTAGCAAACAATGCTGAAAATAAATTTTATTTGTCAATTTGAGCTTAAGGGCACTGCACTTTGTACTTTTGCACTTTTTTGTACTTACCTATAAACAACTATAGTATTTCAAACACTGACCTTTCAAATCATCGAATATGGAATTGACTTGTTTCAAAAGGTGCAAATAAAATATTACATGTCTGTCTATTTGGATTAGTTAGTTTATTCATATTGTTGAGGTGTTTGTCAAACTCTTTAAGGTTGAATTCACTAACAAAAAAATTGCAGTGCAGAATAAATCTAGGGAAATAATGAATGGTGCTTGATCAACCTTTAAAAATGAAAGACTATCAACTTGCCAGTTTTTGTCAAAGTGATGAAAAAAATGTATTTTTTCTGATTATTTTTGACATATAAAAAATGTCAGCTATAACTCTTTTCTGGTTTTATCCTGCCTTTGGAAAACCTGAACTATTCTTCAGTGTTATTAAATTATAGACCAAAGAATTATTGCTTTAGGAAAAAAAGAATATTAAGTTATTATAGGGCTCTAAAACTAGTCTTCATCTAGCACTGTCATCGAAATTCACAATTACACTTTTGAAATGAGGAGACCCAATACATTTTAAGATTTAAGGCATATCTGGGTCATGCAGTGTAAGTACAGGGAACTCTGTTATTTCTGTGATCATTTTTATTTTTCTTCTTTGGACCTAAGGATTTGGAGCTGTAAACTTAAAATTTGCCAAAAAATTTAAAATTATGAAAGTTTACAAAAATTACAGAAATCATTTTATCCAGTTGATATGGGGGTACAGACAGTTATTCTGCCACCATGATCCAGCTCCTTGGTTCAAATCTTGCACCAATATATTGTGGAGGTTTCACATTCTCAGCAAAGGTTTTCTTCTGAGTGCTCCAGTGCATGATTACCAGGTTCATTTGGCCAGTTTGTGTGTGTGTGCACGTGTTGTCACATACTTGCACATGGGAGGAAGCTTAAGGGTCCGAATAATGACTATTCCATGCCTGACCTGGCAAGGTGCACTGACTTTTTCTCTCAATCCTCTGCAGAGCATTTGCAGGAAATCCCACAGGGTTCTGGCCCCTGTGATGATGTCACATCCGGTTTGGGGCACCCCCTGATGATGTCTCTTCCGGTTCTGGCGCCCGTGATGATGTAACTCCTTGTCCTGGTGACATCACTTCCAGTCCAGACCTTTAAAACCGCCATCTTTGCCACATGTCTTCAGTTCTATTTTGGACTTGAACCTGAACACTACTCATCTAAAACAAACCCATTTTGTAGCCCAGGCATAATATATATGTCAACCTTTTTGATCTATTCTGTCTATTCTAGTGACAGTGTGTATCTGCATTAACGGGACTGGTGTCCTGTCCAGGCTTCCGTCCTGCTTTGTGCCCAGTGCTGACAGATGTTTGCTACTGTCCAAAGTTACACCCTTCCTTACACCCAAGGCTGCACTGATAGGCTTTGGCTTCCTGTAACCCTATAATAGACTACGTTTGTTCAGATACATTAATGAATGGGTAGGTAGTGTAATGTCTTTATGTTGCTTTATGTCATAATAAAACATTAAGAAAATTCACCTGTTGAACCTGTTTACACCATTCCAGAAGGATCACATATGAGACAGGAACCATCTCCAGTACAGTAAGTACACTAACATTCATACACCCACAATGATTTTGTTTTGTCCACTTCATATCAGAAACCTTTATTGTTAGTATTTCAACCATTCAGGAATTGGACTTGGAATTGGTGCTATAACATAAAATACTGGACAATAAACAAGACGAAAACCACCAATAGTATTCTATGATTATTACAAAAGGACTGAGTTCTCAGCAGAGTGCAAAGTAACAAGTGTCAATAACAATCACAATGTGGAAGAAGAGTAAATGGGTTACACATAAAGTGAATTTATCAAGGAGCTAAGCTTCTACTTGAAAGAAGATATGGAGAAGCTATGGAGATGGCACATAGATGATGTTTGGTCACACTTAAGATCGTTGGTAATGGTAGTACCCAGAAACTTAAATATGTCCACAATGGACACAGCATGGTCACAGGGAAAACAGGCAGGAGGGGTACTTGTGAATAAATGGCTGTCAGGACTATTCTTAGTCCTGGATATGATTACATGTCTTAAACCAAGAAACGATGCTTTTATTTAGCTGGCGTAGAAAGAGCACTCTTTGCAGTGCTTTTCTAAAAATCAGGCGATGTTCTTAAAAGTATTGGTAATGGTGGTCTCAAAAGCTAAAATTAATCAACCATGGACACAGACTGGCCACAGGGGAAGCAGGCAGGAGAATTCCAATCAGCATTTCACAGTGTTTTGATGGTGTTACAAGTGCACCATTTAACCAGGCAGTCCGCATCTCTCCAGTAGCAATTCTGATCATCATTAGTGATGAGACTCACAACTGTCATATCATCAGCAAAGCAGGTATATTCATTAGTGTAAACTGAAAACAAAATGGTGAAAGAACACAGGCCTGGAAAGCAGCTGTGTTAATACACATAGAATCTGACAGAGACAGGCCCAGTCCTACATACTGCTTCCTTCCTGTCAAGACGTTACTAATGCACTGACAGGTAGTTCAAGCTAGTTCAATTAACTTGTTAAGTAATTATTTTAAATTAATAAATTTTGAAGGCAGAAGTAAAATCAACTCACAGGATCCTAACAAACAAATATGAAGTATCAAGATGTTTAAAAATGTGATGGAAGTGCCAATTAACTGCATCTTCAACTGATTACTTTGCTCTTTAGGCGTATTGTAAGGGATCAAAAAAAGATTCAGTAATGGACCTGAAGTGGGCCAGTATCAAATGCACAAAGATTTTCATAGCTGAAAATGTTATTGTGACTAGCCTTTAATCATTGTAGCACTTAGATTTATTTTTCTTTAGAACTGGAACAATAATAGTAATTTTAAAGCAGGCTGGAACTCTAAATAACTGTAGAGAGGAATCACCACAGAATTTCAGAGTTCCAGATGAAACACCATTAGGGCCAGTTGCTTTCCTGTACATCCTCACTAAAAAATAAGGGTGGGAAAATGCATTAGTGTCAGGGGCAAAAGGAAGGGGTATTGCAGCAGGGAAAGGGGAAATAGAAAGTGATAGATGCTGACTGTCAAACTGACCATAGAACTGATTAAGCTGATTGGCCAAGATGGGGGGAAGGGAAGGCCTGGGAGTGTTTCTATTTGAAATTGGTGAGATATTACAAGGAGAACCAAACTGCCCAGCCATTTTTAATGGAAATGTCATTATCTGGCCATTTAACTTTCTCTCTTTCTTTCCTAGGTGACGGCGAAGCGAAGCGGAAGTAGAAGCAGACAATGGCCGACAGTGAGATGAATCGCGTTGCCATCGTTGTCGAGGAACTCCAGGCACTCGACAAACAGATTCAGAAACTCCTGTCTAGACGAAGGTACCTCAGAGACTTGAAGACTCGGCTGCTGGACAAACCACACCAAACAACTGAAGTCGGCGTAACATCAACCCCACCTCGTGCCGCTCAAGTCCAAGGGCAAGTAAGCTTCACCCCCGTGCCTCGTAGGAACAACGACAACGCTGATGAAGACCTCGACGGGTTTCAGCTTTGCAGGCGGGGGTTCAAGGCTAGAACACCTCCAGCGGCACAGGCGAGCATTCAAATCCAGAATCGATTCGACCCTCTCCGCGTCCCCAGTCTGTCTTCAACCCGGGTGATGTAATCGTGGTAGGTGATTCCATTGTACGAAACCTGAATATCACGTGCCCTAATCAAAAATCCTTTGTTTCTTGTTTTCCCGGTGCTCGAGTTGAGATGTGATGAGGGGGCGCCGACCTTCTACCAGAAGCACAAGAGGGCAATTGGATCCATCATTCTACATGCCGGCGTAAACGACATAAGGCACCGAGAGTCAGAGGTTCTCAAGGCTGACTTCGCAGCACTAGTTGAAGACACGAAGGAGAGGACCCCATCCGCAAAAATCTTCATCTCGGGTCCACTACCTCTCGTCAGACGATCGCATGAATACTACAGTCGTCTGCTGGGTTTAAACAACTGGCTGAGAGGCTTCTGCGAGAATCAAGACATCGGGTTTATAGACAACTGGGATCTTTTTTGGGAAAGGCCGCTTCTTCAAGCGGGATGGACTGCATCCGAATAGATTTGGCGCCCGGGTCCTCTCCGAAAACATCGCTAAGGTAATTCGTCTATCTTGACTGTCTACTTCTACTGCTAACCCCTTACGTAATGCTACTGGTTTGATAGGACATAATGGCTTAACAGAGTCTTCCGTTAAAGTGCACATCATTAATAATCTAATAACAAATCTTAATGCACGTAAAAAATCTAGGCAGTGCGGCAAAACACCAATAATTTAATTGAAATTACTACTTCAGATCAACACTGCATTAAGACTATAAAAACGGATTGTAGATTACATAAAAAGTACACACAGAGCGGCGTTAACAAAAATAACTTAATTTTTGTTCCGATTACCAATAACACGCATAAAATTCAGCTCTGCCCTTCAGAAACATTAAATATGGCACTATTAAATGTTAGAGCTTTAACTAACAAGACATTTTTTATAAACGATCTTATTAGTGATAGAAACATTGATTTTATTGCTAAATGAAACATGGCTTAATTCAATGGGGCGGCAGTTTTAATCGAATCTGCCTCCGGATTACAGTTTTACTCGTGCGACCGCCAGGGAAAAGGGGCGGTTTGGCAAACATTTACTCGAGCGATTAAAATGTAAAGATGTTAGTTTTGGTAAATTTAAGTCCTTTGAGTATCTCGCCGTTGTTATTCATGGAGATTCTCACGTTCTCGTATTATCCGTGTATAGACCTCCTAAATATAACGCGTCTTTCCTTGAGGAATTCTCTGACTTAATGTCAATTTTAGTTACAAACTATGACACTCTTAATAGTCGGCGACTTTAACTTTCATGTCGACAATCAGTGTGACCAAAAGGTAAAGGAATTCATGAACCTCCTGGACTCTTTTGATTTGAGGCAGCTCGTAAATCAGCCTACACATAAAGCAGGTCATACGTTAGACTTAGTGATTACTAAAGGACTTAAAGTTGATATAAAGCAGGTCACTGATATCGGTCTATCAGACCATTTCCTTCTACTATTTAATATAGAAATAAAGATAGAAAACGCTCATGAGAAGCATTTTGTTAAAAAACGCTTCTTTGACTCATCAGCAGCTTTAAAGCTTACAACTATTCTAAGCAATCAGTCCGTTTATAATGCCAGCTATAATAGCGAGGATAATGTAAATAGTAAAGTGGAAAACTTTAATTCTAAAGTAAGAACTGCTGTTGACATAGTTGCACCTGAAAAGACAGTAAAAAATCCTCTAGTACTGTTATTCCATGGAAGACCCAAAGAGTGTCTGATTTAAAAAGAACATGTCGTAGAGCTGAGCGTAAATGGAGGAAAACTAAACTAACTATCCACTATGAAATATTAAAAGTTAAAATAACAGAATACAATAACACTGTCCGTCTTGAGAGGCGCTGCTATTTCTCTAATATTATAAATAACAATGCTAGTAATCCCAGAGTCTTATTTTCAACAATTGACCGTCTGTTAAACCCAGGTAACACAAAGGAATGCCCCCAGAATACTTCCAGTGAAACCTGTGAGAACATTGCTGTATTTTTCACTCAAAAATTAATGATATTAGAGATAACATAGTATATCTCCCGAACACTGCAGAACCTCCAAAGCCCCGGTACTCCGTTATAAACAAATTAAATGCTTTCACCAGGATAGATTTACCTGAATTACATAGTATAATCTCTCAACTGAAACCTCCACCTGCGTCCTTGACCCAATACCAACCAGGTTTTTCAAAGAAATATCAGGCGTCTAATTGACAATATTCTGGACATAGTAAATTGTCATTAGATACGGGGTCTTTCCAGACTGTCTTAAGACTGCTGTAGTTAAACCCCTTCTTAAGAAACATAATCTTGACCCTCTGCCTTTGAAAATTTTAGACCCATTTCTAACCTGCCCTTCTTAAGTAAAATTCTAGAGAAGGCAGTCATTATGCAGTTAAATGACCACCTAAATAAACATGCTATTCTTGATACTTTTCAGTCAGGCTTCAGAACAAATCACAGTACAGAAACTGCACTTGTTAAAGTAGTAAATGACTTGCGGGTAAATGCAGACAGAGGCCATTTATCTGTTCTCATCCTCTTAGATCTGAGTGCTGCATTTGACACCATTGATCATAATATTCTTAGAAATCGCCTTAGTCAATGGGTGGGCCTCTCTGGCAGTGTCTTAAATTGGTTTGAATCCTACCTGGCAGGGAGAAAATTCTTTGTGAGTTGTGGTAATCAAATCTCAAAGACACATGATATCCGATATGGTGTTCCACAAGGCTCTATCCTGGGTCCGCTGTTATTCTCAATCTACATGCTTCCGTTAGGTCAGATTATCTCAGGTTACAACGTGAGCTACCACAGCTATGCTGATGACACACAGCTGTACTTATCTATAGCACCTGATGACTCCGACTCTTTCGATACACTAACACAATGTCTTACTGGTATTTCTGAATGGATGAATAGTAATTTTCTCAAACTAAATAAAGAGAAAACTGAAATTTTAGTAATTGGCAATAATGGATTCAGCGAGGTTATCAGAAATAAACTTAATGCACTAGGATTAAAAGTTAAGACGGAAGTAAAAATTTAGGGGTAACCGTTGACTGTAATCTGAATTTTAAATCGCATATTCATCAGACCACTAGGACAGCATTTTTCACTTAAGAAACATAGCTAAAGTTAGACCTTTTATATCATTGAAAGATGCTGAGAAATTAATTCACGCTTTTGTTTTCAGTAGACTAGATTACTGTAACGCACTCCTCTCAGGACTACCCAAAAAGACATAAATCATTTGCAACGAGTGCAGAATGCAGCTGCTAGAATCCTAACTGGGAAAAGAAAATCCGAACACATTTCTCCAGTTTTGATGTCACTACACTGGTTGCCTGTGTCATTCAGGATTGACTTTAAAATACTGCTTATGGTTTATAAAGCCTTAAATAATCTCGCTCCATCTTATATATCGGAATGCCTGACACGTTATATTCCAAATCGTAACCTTAGATCTTCAAATGAGTGTCTCCTTATAATTCCAAAAGCTAAACTTAAAAGAAGTGGTGAGGCGGCCTTCTGCTGTTATGCACCTAAAATCTGGAATAGCCTGCCAATAGGAATTCGCCAGGCAAATACAGTAGAGCACTTTAAAACACTGCTGAAAACACATTACTTTAACATGGCCTTTTATAACTTCACTTTAACTTAATCCTGATACTCTGTATGTTCAATTCTTCATAATAACTATTCATGGTGGCTCTAAAATCCATACTGACCCCTACTCTCTCTTCTGTTTCTTTTTCCGGTTTCTTTGTGGTGGCGGCCTGCCCACCACCACCTACTCAAAGCATCATGATGCACCAACATTGATGGACTGAAAGCCAGAAGTCTACGTGACCATCATCATCAGGTCCTTCCATGAAAACCCTAAATACAAAGAGGACTGTTTGATTTATGTTAGGTAGATTGCCCAGAGGGGACTGGGCGGTCTCTTGGTCTGGAACCCTACAGATTTTATTTTTTCTCCAGCCTTTGGAGTTTTTTTTTTTTCTGTCCACCCTGGCCATCGGACCTTACTCTTATTCTATGTTAATTAATGTTGACTTATGTTTATTTGTTATTGTGTCTTCTATTTTCTATTCATTTTGTAAAGCACTTTGAGCTACATTTTTTTGTATGAATATGTGCTATATAAATAAATGTTGATTGATTGATTGATTAAGTAATTATACTTTCTTTTCTCAGATTCTCTTGATGAAAATACCCCAAATGTAATGAGGAAACTAGTGGTTGCTGCCTGTTTGCAACTTGTTCAGCTGCTATGGTTGGCTAAGGACAGGGACACTGCTACCATTTTGCTTTCCAGCCACATTGTTGTGCTGTTCTGTGTCAGCATTGCAACATACAGTGTCAACAAAGTGTATTGTTACTACTTGCCACGGCCCACTTTTTTTCTAACTGCCTGTATTAAATAATAATATTTCTCTGTTGTATGTATTAAATAAATATTTTCAAATGATTTCAATTTTACAGAATTTTTTTAGCTTGTATTAAATAATTTTTAAATGATTTTACTTTTGTTTTCCTCATAACCCATTAAAATCCTTATGTTATGTTTTTAACTTATGTCTCTACTTTTATATAACATACTGGTTTGGGTGTGTAGGGAGCATGTATAAATTTATATATATTTTAATACAGAGAGAGATTTTAAGAGTGTCCCGTATTTCTAATTTTCTAATCTGGCAACCTTATTCGGGGTGCAATGTTTGAAGGGTTTATGCTGCTGTAGTTTATATAGGTGGGAACAAGCATAATAATACCATGTTCCAAGTTGCCAAGAGCAAAAGATATTAGTGTTAAAATGGTCAAGATTCTGTCCTTCCTTGTAGGGGGAGATAATCAGTTCAAAGTATTCAGGTAGATCAAATTTCATGTTGCAGTAGTAAGGTCCCCCCATCAAACAGATAACTGTACAGGGAAATTCATTTTCCAAATAGTAAATATAATCGTCAATAGGCAATGTGCAAACTGTGTGTTTCACACAGTCACATGACTGGCAACAGGCATAGCAACTGTAAATAATATGGCAGTGGCCTTGCAGAGAAATTCGAAAAATATCAGTGAATAAAAAACACAACAGAAAATGGCATTGTCAAAATAATAGGCTACTAAAAATAAACAACTGCTTCAAATATGAGCTACATTTGTATAACAATAATTAAAAAAACTTTCAGGCTAAATAAAATAAACAGGGATTGTAATTATTGGTTTCTGTGATTGCATAGTTCTCTGAAATAGTAGAGAGGATGGATGTCAAGATTGGCATGGAACATAAATCGATATGTAGTACTTATTAACTGGAAAATAAATTATTAAAAGTAAGAATATAACAGTTTTAAAATCTTCTATTATCTAAACATAAAACATTTTAAGACCACTGCTGCAATATCGTTACAATTTGATCATGTTGAATTACTCATCAGTTCATTTTTTGTGTACTTAACCTGTGAATAGTTAAAGTACCCAGTGGATGCCTTGAGACTGTTGGTATTTCCTGCTATCAGGCATGAGGGCCTGGGAACCATATTCCAGCTCACCCCACTTGTAGCACTGGAAGACACTTACTGCATTGTTTATGGATGCCTATGAGCGCGAGGTGGGTTGGTCCGGGAACATATTGTCTCCTCTGGACATTTGGTCTTTAAGGCCATCCAAGGGCATTTAATAGTTTCATTGAAGCCTTCCATATTTGCTCAGAGCGACTGGTAAACCGGGAAGGCCAGTGACATTAAACTGTGTCGAGCTAGCTTCTCTCACTTCAAAGTTATGTTCTCATAAAAACAGGCCTCCCTGGAAAGCAAAGGGGCCAGTGTCTGCACCTATTCTTACTAAGGCCATCTTTGTCAAGCCACTGTATGCTTAAATATTAGTATGTAATGTCAATGTCCTCCTGTAACTGCTGGACCGCTACTTGCAGTTGTAGATGGCCAACTTATTGTATGAGCTGCTCTATTAGTTCAATCAGTACCTCTAGTTCAAACAACCTGCCGACTACATCAATGTAGCGGGACCAAAGAGAAATCAATGTACAGTACTCCAAAAAATGGTTGGGTACAAACTAGGTTACCCTATTTATGTACTAATAATATCAGAAAAAATGGCACTATGTTTGTGGAGGGAAAGGACAAGATACCATTAGGGATAGCGCCCCCTCTCATCCCCGGCGCACATATGTAATGCTGTATGCATGACATTATGGCCACTCAATTTTTTTTTTCTCCAGGGTTCTTGAAATGATAAAATTTGCAGTCCTATTCTCAGTTACCACTAAATCCATAGCATATTTATATTTGTATTTCGATACTTTTTCAGTGTGGAACATTGGTTTTGTGTTCTGTAGGCTGTTCAGAGCAGTAAACCATTCAGTCATGTAATTAATGTTGCCTAAAGTCCACTGTAGTGTATCCCTTTGGACCCTGATGTATTTCTTCTTTTAGTCTCATTGGGGTTTCTGCAAGTGATCATCAAATCGATTTTTTTCTTATAAGCTATTAGACTTTAAACTGTTAAAAAATGCAGAATAAGTTTAGACTGGTCATGTAACTTTGAGACAAATTATTTGTACAGCATAATTTAAAACTTAACATTTTAATGCTGCAATATAAATAATTTAAAATACATTGAGCAAACTAGTGACATTTGAAATGAGATCAAAAATCATGGTGATAACTTCTAATATTGGAATTCTGTTAAAAGAAAGTCAAATGGCAGTCATCCTAATCATCATAGCATAATACTAGGAGCTTCTATTCCAAAGATATGTAGCAGGTTCTTTAGGTTTTTCACCATATACACATTTTAAACATATTCTTCTTATCTAAGTGACATTCTAACATACTTGCCAGTGTTTACATTTTCCATTATTTAATTGTTTTATAAGTTTGAAGTTAAATAGAGCTATTTCATTGTGTAGACAGAAGAACATTATGACTATTGAACAAATCCATTTTTACTGAATTAAAGCAATTGTTACAAAGAATAGGCATGGAGACATTTCTGCATCATCCATTACAATACAAACTAATTCTTCAAGGTGATTTCGTAGATGTAGCTTTAAAATAATGTTTTTTTCTGTGAAAATAATTTCAAAGTTGAATTATAATATACATTTCAGATATCCAGTAATGTGAAAAATGGAATTTTGTGCATTATAAGCTTCCTTCTGTCTGCAATATCCATTTTAAAACTCAGAATCTTGATAATTAGAAGACAATTATTTATACCAATTGTATACAGTGGGTGAACTCTGTGTTCACTTGCTACCACTTTACACTGTTTTTGTGTTTTATTTGTTCCCAACACAACATAAACTCTACAATTTTTTTGGTTCTGCTCAATTTAAATTGAAATGCAAGTAACCAATTTCTCTGTGAATGCATTTTTCTTAGTTTCAATATTTTAGACCATTTAATTAATGTGAAACAATTCTGTTATTTCATTTAGTAATTTTACAATAGCTCCAACTTGTTGATGTTCATTGCATTATTAATTGCAATCCTTCTCCTGACTTCTGTCCTCTCTTACTATATTAGTTTCAATTTTAATTAAATACTAGCCATGTTGCCTCTCTTGCCCAGCTCTGCCTCTGTCGAGTATGTTCCCGTGAAGCCTGTTTCTCAGAATGTTATATCTCCTATGCTCACCTCCTGTCCTCTTTTGTACTTCCCATCTATTGGGGCAACCCTCAAGGTTCTTCCTATGTCTTTACTCTTCATTGTGTGTCTCACACTCACTGTTCCTCTTTGAATTGTATCTTCAAAGCCAAACTGATCAATTAGATTGCTTGGAAGAAACAGATACATACACAGACCTTTGCATTTCACTATATAGGAAATTTGTCCTACTTTCTGTACATTCTTGTTTCTCTTAAAACTGTGAATTTGAACTCTGGTATACAGCAATGGTGTATCTTATGAAAGTGGCTTGGATTCATTTGGAACATAACGAAAGCTATTGAACTGCTTGTGCATGTTCTGTTCCAGATTTTGGCATCCCGCTTTATTGATTTGACCTTGATTGCCTGCGCGTGCATGAGTAGCGAAGAGCAAACAGCTTCTAAAATGCAATGTGGAGAGATACCAAAGTGAATGCTCAAAGCAAAATAATCCGTGGATGATTTTGCTCGTATTATTGCTGAATCAGACTCTGATTTGTTGGACTCCGATTTTGATGCAAGTCATCTGGAGATGTAGATCAAAAACGAAAGTGAGGTACCAGCATCAGCTGATCAGTCCCCAGCTGATCGTGGTGCTGAACAAGTTCATGTAGCTGATGCACCTATGGTAACGTTCACCTGGGAGGACAGACACTTGCGATAATAGGAGGTACAAACCATATTGAGTCTCACTGCAACTGCCACCTGCACTCACCTGTCTCACAAAGACATCCAGGCAGCAAGCCCACAGTGGATCCCTGCTGGCTGTTGAGCCGCTGCTGCTGCAAACAGGCGCGGACAGCAGGCAAAACAGACAGCAACAGATGTTGATTTATGTATGAAACCATTGCTTTGTGCTCCTTTCAGAAAACTTGAGTTTTCCTGAAAAAATATTAGCCTTCAAAGAGTTGCTACAGAACATAGACTGTTTATGCTGCTCCCTGATAAAAGAAAATATTTCTGCTGGTATCTATTCAGGTGATAAAGAAAACAGATTTAGAAATGTTAACTTGCTGTTGCTCGGAAGGTGCCTGTTATAATATTGTGATCGTGGCTCTGGACTCTGAGGGTAACTTGTTTTTCTATAACAAACTAGATAAAACATTAATACCCTGGCAGTAGCAAAGAGCTTTGGTTTTATATTTGTTGTGATTACATTAATGTTTAAGTTGAGATTTACAAGAAATATTTTAACTTCTACTATGTAAGGGAATACTGCTGTTAAAAAGCACCTTATTTGTTTAAAGTGTTTGCAAATCAGATACATGTAATACACAACTTTTGAGTTCATTATTGAATTTTGCACATAACAATGTGATTGTTGTGATCACGATTAAAAATTTTAATATATATATATATATATATATATATTGTGATGGCTGGGTGGGGGAGAGAGCATCTGCAAGGCATTACCTCCCCTGGCATGCTAGAGGGCATCCCTCCTAGGTGGCTGTCCTAAGGCACGCTGGGATTTGGTACAGTTTGGTACAGCCCTGTTGGGTTCCATGGGAGCCACCAAGGGGAGCTGCACAGCTGTAATACGGATGAGCTACCTAGAACACTCCCAGGAGCTGAATAAAGGGAGCCGCCTCACTCCATTCAAAAAGCCAGACTCGGGAGGAGGTGGACGAAGCTTGCTGAAAGAGGAGTGGAGGTGAAGAGAAGAGAGAAGGAGTGAAAGAAAAGACTGTGCTTTATGTACTGTGCTGTAAGAAGATGAGAATAACATTCGCCAGCTATAGATAAACGTGTGTGCTGGACTGGAACTCATGTCCTGCCTCTCTGTGTCGGGGTTAGGGCAGCTGTATGCTCCCTGGTGGTCCACAATATATATATATTATTGGCTATGTCAGTCACACTAATATAACTTTAGCATCATTAGCAGTCTCTAAGAAAATCGTTAAATTATTTCTTCTACAGTTTACAAACTTTTAATTTCCACCCATTTTTGTATTATAATTTCTATAGAAGTTTGCTGTTGTTTCCTTACCTTTTTTCTTATATACAATTAAAGCAACTCATCAACAGCTCAGCTCCACACCACTTCAATCACTAACATCTTGGTTGAGTGTTAATCACAGTCTATTTATTGGACTTTACTCCATTTGGTTATTTATTTTTAAAACTGATTCATAGATCTAATTCACCCACATGTCATTTTGACCCTATTTTTACTGTTTTAGATAGTGCATCTTTACCTTTGTTCATTCCTCTCTTTGCTGCTATTATATATATTTACCCTGTTCTCCGGGATCATCACAGTTTGCTCCCAAATTATTGCTGATGCTTTGAATTACCTTTATTATCTAAAAATACAAAACATAAAAAACAAATAGCAATTTCAGTGAGTTTTCAAATTAACACTCAGCTTCCAAACTCTGCTTTCTTGCTAACATTTGCACTGTGTTGTTCTTTCCCAACCTCAGGTGCACTTGGCCATAATACATTTTTAAAAACCAGTTTTCAGTTTGTTTCCTTTTGTAAACGTTGCACTAAAGCAGCTTGGATAGGTCAAAAATGGCCCCTTTCATGTTGGTGATTTGGGATGAAATATATACTGTGGCCCACCATGCTAGCACCACCAGCTGAACTTGACACAGACAAGTGTGGGACACAAGTTCAAGGCACACCTGTTTTTATTTTCTTCTTCCCCGTTCCCCACAAGGATAACACAGTCCAAGTACAGCACAATGCACAAACAATAAATCTCTTCCTTTACTCCTCGGGTCAAGCTTCTTCGCGCCTCCTCCCGACTCTGGCCTCCCGAGTAGTAGCTGCTGGCTCTTTTTATAATGCACCCAGAGTGCTCCAGGTGCTTGATTACTTGTTTCTGGCAGCACTTCTGGGTATGGTGGAAGAACTGCTCAAAAAGGCTCAGCAGTTCCTGCTGCAACAGCCCCTGGCGGTGCCTGCAGATCCCAACAGGGCTGTACCACACTCCAACACCCATGAAGCCCTGCGGGAGTCCGAGGCACCGCTGCAACCCAGGGGGGTTGCCATCTAGCCTCCCTGGGGAGGTAATGCTCTGGCCACGCTTGCTCCCCCAGTCCTCCCATACTTACTCTATATATACTGTATTATTCATTTTAGAAATTATATTAGAGTGAATAAGACAGAAAATTCAATAATACAGTTAGTACTGCATGGAGTAGATTTATATTTCATATCATCTTAATGCTCATTATCGTACTTATTTTCCTAAACCTCAGTACAGCATTTGACACCATTATTCACACACTGTACTGGAGTACCTGTCTTACTTACATACAACTGGTGTACTTTACTTATGGTTTCAGTTACATTATATATATTTCAGTACTTTCACTTTAAAAATTCCTGTTCTGACACTTGTTTTGTTTCCCAAGATATCCCTCAGGAATCCTTATTAGTCCCCCTACTCTTTATCTCTTGCCTATTCCCCTTTGGTTCAATTAGGCATCATAATGATATTAATTTTCATTGTTATGTTTATATTTCAGCCAAACCCTCTGAAACTTTCCTTCCCTCTATTTTGATTAGCAGTCTCAATTATATTGTACTGAACTTTTTGAGCTTAATCATAGCAAAGCAGTATCCTACTGATGTTTGTCAATCTATACATGTCCATTGATTATTCTTCAAACCCCATATGCTTTCATAGTAGATGTTATTTTTGGTAGCATCCATGTAATATCTCAAGATCCCAATTTTCTCTCTTTTAAATACTAATTCATGTACTCATTAACACAACATTAGATTACTGTTGATATGTTATGAGTGCCCAAACTGACCAGAAGATGGCAATGGAGGGAAAACAAATCTGAGTCAAAAGCAAAAGCAAGGTTAGCACCAGAAAGACCATTAGGAAGGCAACCAAATATCAATGAGCAAAACAGTGAGCCAAGTCAAAGACAAAAACGATTTTGGTAACCAGAAAGAATACCTTATACAAGGTCTATTTTAAAGAAGAAACTAGCTGACTTTAGTGAGTAGTTTTTGTTATACAACAGTGGGATAATTCACAAGGGAAATGCCACTGGATTTATACCCAGTTCCTTCATTGTCACAAAAACAAAACTTGTGTTGTGTTAATGAAGAATAAAAAATAAACTTTGTCAAAACAAATTAATGTGGAAAAAAGACCTTTATGGCTAATTCTTTTTTGACAGAAACCAACCACAAAATAAGTCAAAATACACAAATAAAATATATATAGGTGCTAAAAACATGAATATATGTGAGCATTGTCATTATACTTTTAGTATCATGCAAAGTATGTTTCTAGTCTCACTAGTGTAGACACTTGCAGATACAAAACAGCATCAGACACAAATTGCTAAACAGCAGTGAAAATAAATAAATATCACATGTAAGCACAATATATGTATTAGACTGACCAAATAACAATTAGTCAATAAACATGAATTGGTAGTGCAAACTGATACAAAGTTCAGGTCCTTACATAATGGAGTCTTGTTCACAGGTCAAGGAGATGATTGCATGGAAGATAGCAACAAACCATATTCATCATAGAGTCCATGAGACATTGTTCCTGTCCTCTTTACACTCTACCAGATTCTAGTTAGTTAACAGACTTTTCTCCAAAGCATTTTATGATCTGACCCACACTTGTGTAGTGAATTTTCTCAAAAAACATCTTTACGTATTCTGTTCCTCTCCTGCTGGCTTTGTTTTCATCCCTTTACATATATATCTTAGTCAGTGGATTATAATGGTTTAAATTTCACTCCCCTTCAGATTTGGAATTCAATTTCTCCTCATATCAGGTTTTTGGATTCAAATTCATCTTTTAAAAATTACTTAAAACCTACCTTTTCAAACTTGATTTGTTGCTGACTGAAGTAGACAAATGCTGGCCTGTTATGCTAGCATCCTGGGCTACCTTGCACTTCCTAGTAAAAGCACGTAGTGTGCAAGCTATGAAAGCCACTATATACAATAAAAACTGATTGCTTACAAAAAGCGGCTAATTTCATTTTAAATGCAACTGAGTCCTTTATAGATTTGAATAAAGACACTTTTAACAGTATATTTTCCATCTCAGAATTCTTAGTCTAAATATTTCACATTAGTTTTCACATTAAGAAGTGTTATTTCTTTCTTTTACATCTCCTTTACATATATAAAATAAGAAAGAATGATGGCACAGTAAGGGGTCTTTACAACTCCATAGGTCCTGGGCATTGGAATTATATTGTTTGGACAATTATTTTTTCTATTGCAAGTGAATATTTCTAATTACCCAATTATGTATTATTTGCCTAAACTCTCACTTTTGTAGGAGCTGCAGACACAAAAGAATTACCAGCCTCAGATATAGTGTAGGAAAAAGAGTTATGAAAAATAATCAAAAGTGACAAAATTTAATCCAAAACTAAAATATTCAAATTCCAAAAACAATCCTGCAACTTAATATTAAAAATAGTCATTACAAAGAATAAGACATTAAGTGTACCTATTCTGTCATTTTTATGTTATTTTCACAAAAGAAACAGCAATTTTGATAGATAAATTATTCAGTTATGTAAATTACATTATGATTACATTCTTGAAACTCACAGCACTGCAGCCTAAAAAAGGGTCTGTAGGCATACTGTACACCACAGTCTAAAACAAAGCCTCAGTTTAGCAAATACAGTGTTAACTCATCTTGTGCATTAATAATAAATTGGACATTTACATTTTTTAAGTTAGTATTAACGAAGAAAGACATATATGAAATAAACTAGTTAATATGTACTTTGTACACAGTACACTTTTCAGTATGTGCCTTGGAAAGTGAGTTGTGAAACTGTCCAAACAATCTGGATGAATACTTTCAATAACACACAAAAAACAAAGGCAGTTCATTAACTCACTTATTTTCTGAATCTGCAGTCTGAATAGGATGTTGTCAGAGTCTGATCGTGACTCCTTCTTCAACAAGACAAAAACCTACCACAGAGGGACAACAAGTCCAACACAGGCCAGTGTAACTAACAAATGCACACTTTATCTTTGTTTTAATTTTTTTTTTTTTATTTAACTTTTCTTGCAACTTCTTGATATACGTGGGCCTATTGATATACCCTTTATGGGGTTTTAATGCCCAAGGAAATCATTTTTGACTTTTATTTTGTGATCTAAGTCTTCTCAAGAAAAGTTGTTTATTTTTACTATTATGCCGTGATGACATTTTATTTTTCTTGCCGATGTCTTATTCGGATGGATCTACATGGCGATAAGTCCCAGAATTCTCCAGCGTTGCACTATGTGTGATGTCAATGACATGACCGTATAAATATTGGTGCATCCTTTATGCTGTATTCAAAATTGGAAGAACCTTGTTAAAATACAATTGATTCTTCAGTACTTCTGTAGTTATTTTTTTGCACTCTCACCATCATTTCTTGTTTTGCCCTTGTTCTGATGGAAGATCTCTTTGTTTCCTTACTTTCGATAATTGCATATTTCTAGTTTATGGCCTTCTCCTGGTCCTTTACAAAAAAAATCCCCTGTCTTTAAGACAGAAGAATCTTTACTTAATTGTGAATTTACAGTCAACTTACCCTCACATTTTAATTAGAAGAAGAAAACTTTAGAGTACTAGAAACACAAAACATGGCAAAATTCATATAGGCAGTGCCTGGGCTGAAGTTTAAACTCAGCACTCACAAGCTATTACAATAGTCATTATGTTAGCAGCATGCAGAAAAAAATATAAGAAACCCAAAATAACTTCCTCACTTCATGTTCTTGAGATAACATTGATAAAGGTACTTAGTGAATTGACCTTATCATAATCCTTCATAAAGTAAAATGGAGGAATATCCTGACCCTGTGAGCTTACCTTAGTTACACAATTGTTTCTTTACTTCCTTCATGTAGATCCATGAATTAGGAGACAAAAGGACAATTGCACACAGCTAATCAGAAAAAAACTATATAAAATATTTAGATATAATAATATACAGAGTAAAAGTCATAGGAATCCAAAAGAAAATGTTGTATATTTCCAAAAAAGAAGCACAACAACATAGTTTCTCTTCCAACAAGTGAAAAGACATAAGGCATCAAAGCCAAACAAGAAACAAAGGCAAACCAAATGGATACAAATAAAAAGAGAAGTCATCAAGGCAGTGATAAGTGTATGATTTAATGATCCGAAACACTTTAAGACACAGCACAGTTATATTATACTATCAACCCTTAGGTTGCAGTTGAACTACCTCCAATATTTGAGATGAGGCATCTAGCCAAAAGTGGTGGGCAATTGGGCACTTAACTGAGCATGACCTAATATTATTTTAATGTTCCAGAATTCTTTTCTTCTTCATTATTACAGTATATGTTTTACCTCGTAGAAAAGGACAAAACAGAAAACACATTTACTTGTTTGGCTTTATAGGTCTTTTTTCCAGTGAAATAGCAAGCTCTTTTTCAGTTTAATTTCCTTTATGATTTTTCCCAAAGAACCATTTACATCTCAAACAGGGATGTTGTCTGCTTCAGAAAATCAGGTATCACTTCTGTAAGTGAAAGTGTTCAAAGAATATGTTTTTAGCAAAATGTCTCTAATGTTGTGATTTCTTGCAAGATCCAAATGTGGATTTGCAATCATATATCAGAAATCACAGAAGGATATGCCCATTTCTTGTTTGCATTAGTGTCACAAGATTATTCTAAAGTACAGACATACTGTAGTTAAAATCTGAATGAAAAACATATATTTGAATGACACTGATTTAGAAATTAATGCAAACAAAAGAGAAAAAGATTATTTTGAAAGTGTGTAGTGTGTTTAGGTGTACAGTTCTTTCATTTTCATTTATTCTTTTTGATAAAGCTGATATCACATTATTCAACTTTTTGTTGTGGGGGGATTTGCTGAATGCAGTCACTGATCTCGTCACTCCACCATGACAAATTACATGACTGAAAACTACAATCTATATTACATTTTTGGACCAAGCTTAAGCCGCTTTATCTGATAGCCAAGTGCATGCTGCCTGACAGAGCCGGCGCTGTATGAAGGGTTATCAGCTGTGGTGAGTTTAGAAGCAATCTCAGCCCTTTCATCATTTTGCCATAGTATGTAAAACACAAGACATCAGGCAGATGAGCTTCTATTCAATTTGTGAGATCCATAGTACTCATGCTGCCAGCAATGCTGTACGAAGGGTTAATAGCTGTGGTGCATTCAGTTATAGCCTGCGCCATTTTTTTCTTTTTTCAGTTCTCTTCTAGTACATAAAACACAAGACATTAGATAGACAAGCTTCTCTTTGTGAGGTTCAAAACACATGTTTCCTATTCCTCGTTGCCGTATTCTATGCTTTGTACTTCTGGAAGTGCATTCATTGGTTGTCAGTTCCCATGCACACACAGCCCGCCCCTCAGACTAAAGAGAAACTTAAATATGTTTGATTTTCTTGGAGCAAGTTGGATGCTAATTGGTTTTAATTGATGGGCATATCATATTAGGTGACTGATGTCACAGGAGTGTGTTGCTGACTGCCTCAGACTCGCTTAGATTATGTGAATGAAGGTCATGACAACAAAAGTGACATGATGCAACACTGGCTTAAGAGAGCACATAGTGATTCAGTGCATATTTCCGATTTAAGCCCATATATTTATCGTAAGCCAAGCAATTGTTTGCTCCTTATTGGTTTACGTTATACCTTATTAGCTTTTTTATTCTTTTGATTGCAATTGTGTGTATTTCAAGAATATAGTAATTATTTGATTTAAATAACTGATTTTTGAGTTCAGTAATTCACCCCCTATAACTCAATGAGAAAAGGACATATTATCAAAAAATAGAAAAAAATCTCATTTTCTTTGCAAGGAACTGTGCAAAGCTTCTTTAGAATTTGGCAAGCATTCTTTTATGTTATTCTAAAATAATTCTGCTGCACTTCTGTCAGTGTTTCTGCTAGACTTGTTTTATTAATAAAGAGATATGAAGTTGTATAACACAGTGGGTCTCTTTTGTTACTGATATGCAGTGGATAGGCAACCGAGAAAATGTGTGTGAAAATCAGCAAACTTTTGAGCACGTTGTAGTCTTGGATATTGTAAAACCCATAGTGACAGGTTATAAAGAGCTTGGGTGCATGATGTTACGAAGTATGACCTCCAGAAAGCATACCCCTAGCAACAAAGTGGAACAACATAGTAAAGGTGCCACAAAATGGTGGTGACCATAAAAAAAGACAATTTAAAAAAAAATGGAATTAAAAAAACAATGTTAAAAGTATTTAAACTTATTCTAATCTATCCATCCATCCATTATCCAACCCACTATATCCTAACTACAGGGTAACAGGGGTCTGCTGGAGCCAATCCCAGCCAACACAGGGCGCAAGGCAGGAAACAAACCCTGGGCAGGGCGCCAGCCCACTGCAAGGTTCACACACCCCCACACCAAGCACACACTAGGGACAATTTAGAACTGCCAATGCACCTAACCTGCAATCTTTGGACTGTGGAAGGAAACCAGAGCACCCAGAGGAAATCCACACAAACACAGGGAGAACATGCAAACGCCACACTGGGAGGACCATGGGACGCGAACCCTGATTTCCTTACTGTGAGGCAGCAGCGCTGCCCACCGCACCACCTATTATAATCTAAATACAGAAAAAGATAAAAATAACAGATTTTGATTCTGTATGTTTTAAAACCCCAAGTGTACCAATTTTGTACTTTGGAATAAATATATAACTGTAACAAAACACTTTTTTAAGTTTTACTTTATTTTGGAGAAGCAAACATATAAACCCATCATTTTTTTAAACAATTTACTTTTTTTGCCAGTAGGAATGAGGATATGGGTGGTTTAGGATGGCTATCAGGAATTGAGATGGGACAAAAAATCGAATATTAATAACGATCTACAGAAAAATCAAACCCAAGATTTAAAATATACATTGCAAATGATTTAGGCAATAATAAAAGATAAAATTGTGTAGAAAAAAGTCATTGTTTTTTGGTTGCATATCTAACCCAGGTAAGCACTAGTTAACTTTTTTTGAAAATATGGTACATTACATACTATAATGGCATAGATCAGGATAGGGTGCATTTTGCTAGAGATTAGGTGGTCAGTCAGTACTGAGCAAGACTATTTTCATTTTTGATGTTCTTTATATATAAATTAATCACATATAACATGATAACTGTAAATGTTAAGTTAAAAAAAAAGTACATTACCAAAAAGGTAATATATGAGAATTGTTCACTAGAATCCACAAGAAAAATGAAGAAACCATTCAAACCACAGAATATACCAACTAATAACATTTGCAGATGTTCTCATCCAACAAGGATATGAATAGGGGCAACACTCAGTGGAGCATTTTAATTCATGTATCAAGCGTTAGCTTTTTAGAGTAACTTGTACATGGAAATGAATTGAAGGTAAATCCCCTTTCTGGAGTTAACTTCAAATGTTGAAATCAGTTCTTACTGACTAGTATTTCCATTTAAGACACAATTTCACTTTTTTCTGCTGGGGTAAGCTCTGGTGTGTTGCAACACTGATAATAATAATCAAATATCAAAAAGGATGGATGAATGAATTTGAGTAACTTAAAATGGATCATCCTTAATAGTAACTGCTAGTTTTCCTTTACTTTTAAACAGAAAAATACTGTGATTAATTATTTGTTAACATTCAAGGAAAAAAGTACATCTCTGTCTATATTCAGATATTTTATATGGAACTCTGCACTTTCTGCATTCTTTAATTTGAGTGTATGTTTTCTTTTTTATTATTCATACTTCATATGCTCTCCCAGCACCTTTTACCCAGGCCTAAGGAGCCCTCTTTATTATGGGCACTGTTCAGAATATTCTTAGATGCATATTTGTGTTGAAATAGTATTTTCATAGGACAATGAAATGTGCAACATTTTCATGTATTGCTAAATTGCACTGCTAAAAAAGTACACTGGAAATTCAATAAAATATTTCTTTCTGTTAAGAATTTAAACTAAAGCTGGTTAGTATGCATTTCATTCTATTGATGGCTCCACGAATGAGTAAGACTTTATTTTCCAAAGGAATCACTACAAACAATCAATCTTTAAAACTTGATTTAATCAAAGTGTAATGTATATGAATTGCAGGTATTTGCTTTAAATATTTATGGTTCAAGCTGTTCACAAATTGTAATATTATTTATATCATAGTACTGTAGAGTATACTCTGGAAAAAAATGACAAACATATTTTAACTTACTGTTTCAGACACACTGGAAAGTATGTTCTTATCTGGAATAACAAATACTTACCTATGAAATGAGAACACCTAATCTTGGGAAACATTAAATCTCTTGGGTCATTCTTCTTTATGGCGACTGTATTTGACCCAACAGTTTCACCACTAGAGCATTTTTGCGTGTAAAAAGCTTTTTCTAATTTGCTTAGCACTATAATATTTAATTACTCCCAAAGGAGCAGCTAGTACTTGTAGCTTTCTTAGTCTTAACAACTTAGTCATTCTCATATTCTTGGGCTTTATCTTGCCTGGTTGGAATTATTTTCACGTTCTTCTCTACAATTGATCCCTTGTGTTTTCAGTAGTAATTTATACATAATCTGTCAGCGCAAAGTGTTTAGTGGAGACACGCTTAACAGTGGAAGGTCAAAGCAGTACACGCAAGACACCATTTGAGACTGCTATATAACACCCCTTACTCAGTCTTTTGATGTAGGAAATGTAAGACTGCCATTTTTAAATAGATGAATAATAGATAGTTGAAAAGTGGCAATGTAATTTTAGGTGATGGAAATCAGCTGGTTATGATTAATTTTTACAGGCAGGGGCAAAGCTATAATCCAGCTCTGTACCTGCTAAGATGATTTATATGAAGTGTTGGGAAAAATTTTAAGACCTTGCCATATACAGCTTGGGTTCACTTATTCATGGTAAAGACCAATAGTGTGGTCTTTAGACATTTTACGATTTATGAATAATAAAAAGTCACATTTCCTGCAGTAACTGAGAACAGAATAGTGTGTGGATAGAAGGCAGCATGATTCAAAATGAAAAATTTGTAACAGGCATTGAAGAAGGCAAATGCATATTTATTTACTTATTTCAATTTTCATTTTGTTTTTATAGGACACATTAAAGAACATTTAATCTTAGACAGCTTGGCTGGCATAACATTTTATAAAAAAAATAATTCAAATAAGATGAATGAGGCAGTAACATTTTTGGTAATAATTTAAATTAAATTGAGGATGTTGATTGCGTTGTCTAACGCAATGCTGTAGTACTCAATAGATGAAACCAAATGCCAGATGACATATAGTAAATCTTAGTTTAACCTTAAAATTCATCCATCCTTTAATTTCCCTAAATCACTGAATCCAAATTGTGAATTTGTGGGAGTCACTGGCTATACAGGAATTACAATGGCAATAGGCACAAAACAAACCTGGAATGTAATGTCACTTTCATTTTTTTATTCAGTTTTGTCCATTACAGGGTCATAGGGAGTCATAGCTAACTCCACCTTCATTGGGTGTAAGCAAGGATCCATCCCCTTATGGGCCTGTATTTGAATGTTTTCCATCAATACATCTATTATGAATTATGTCTAAACCAATTTAAGGTTGTAAGGGTAATAATCTTGTTTAAGGTAGGAACCAATCCTGTATGCAGATTGCAGAGTCCACTCACCCATGCATGAACAGTACATAGAATCAATGGGTGTTAGAATCTCCTACATACATCATTACTCTCATTAACGAACACCTTTTGAATCTGCTTTTTGCAATACAAGTTGATAACACATCTGATTTTATTCCAGTAATGTAAAGCATAAGATAAAAAGCAACACTGAATGGAATTCTAGTTCAACCAAAGCAATAACACAGGGACAAAGGTGGAAACTTGCTAAGGGTAAATATCACACTATTGTTAGGTTTTTTTTTCTTCACACAGAGAACCATAGACACATGGAATAACTTACCAAGTAGTGTGGTGAAGTGGGACTTCAGTGGCCTTCAACAAACTTGACTTGATGTTATTTCCGAGGAATTAGGTGTATAGGATTGGCTGAAAGGCCTGTTCTTGCTGAAATTTTTGTATTGTTCTAATATTCAAACCACCAAAACATTTTAGACATTAAGAATTAACTAACAATTGCATATATTTTAAAAATCATAAATGGAAAACCCAAAAAAGAGCATTGGTAGATATATTTATAAATGTGACTGTTTTACTGGATTATTTAGTGAAATATGATCCATCATTCCAAGATATTCTTTGGGTAGAGTCTTAATGCTGAAACTGTATTTGGAGCAATGCAGCACAGAATGGATACGTTGGATATTATTATCAAGGCAAAAATCTGACAAAGATATCATTGTGGGTGTTATGTCATGAGTGAGCTGAGGCCATGTTTGTTTCTGTTTTGACAAAGAAGCTCAATAAAGTTAAGTACATTTCATTACTCAGATTCTGATTATCCTCTGCTCCTTTCTTTTGTGACAAGGCTCGACTCATACGGGAGTGGGATATGTTAAAAAGTATTACTAAAAGAAAGGCAGGACGCTTTCCGGTCAGCGATCAGAAATCTGAGATATGATTCACCCATTTGTCACTTTAGTATATGAATTTTGGAAATAAAAAGGTGTTAAAATGGCAATGCACTGAAAACCTGTGTATTGTTGTTCCATTCTATTTTTCCAAGTTGTCTAACTTTGTTTAACTAATAAAAATTGGATTTAAGAAATAAAATATATTGACATTTTCTGTCATCTTGTTTTGGCATATGTGCCTTACAAATGCAGTTTAATTAGATTTGCAGGTTGTTTTTCTGAGAGAGAGAGAGAGAGAAAAGGAGTTTACATCCTGAAAGTCACAGGCAACTAAGGTGCAAAATACAGGAGGCCCCAAGAGGTGTCTGAAGTGCAAGAAACTCTTTACCGGCAGGACCGTAAGTACTTCAGTGGCTAAGTGGGGCTAAATGTTTGATTGGCAGCAGTCTGCTGGCAAGACTGGGGGAGCTCAAGAAAGTGGGTGGAGACTTTTTGAGGAAACATAATCAGTACCCTACTGAGGAATTAGTGCATGTCTGTAAGGGGCATCATTTCAGTAAAGATGAAGAGTGTACTATGATTGCTAATACTGTGATCCTGTCAGTGTTCAGGTTGGAAATGAAAGAGTTGGAGTAGAGCTACAGTGGTCTTTGACATACAACATCTACGTGTGTAAATGTTATAAAAGTTTTAGTTTCCATATGTAATCATCAGTCAGCTGTTTGAACCCACTCATTCCTATACTGTTTTGTGAAGAGATAGAGCCTATCCATAAAATGCTGCTTGCCAATGTTTAATATATATTGACTATGGCAATTTTCAGTATCCCACCACTGTGCCACCATATCTTCCCATATAATCCAGTTCATTGTGGTTAATGTTTTTTCATCATTTATAAAATTACTCATAATAAACCTCCTAAAACCTCCAGAAGGTTTAGAATTTACTGACCCATTCCTGACTGACTGAGCCCCCAATGATGAACTTCAACGGAATGATAACAGACCTTACAAGTGGTTTTTACTTCTACTCTCTATCAACTTTTATTTTTTTATGCCTTGAATTTCATTCAGTTTTAGATTTTATCTGTGACTTGTCATGGATAACTCAAATGAACATTGGTTACCACTGCTGTCTCACAGCTTGAGGAGACCAAGGTTGAAATAAGTTCTAGTCCCAGTCTGTATGCACATATGTACAATGGTTAATTCATCTGACAACATTTTGGTTTTAGAGTACTCCTAGAAAATTTGCATGAACACAGAAAGTACTAAGCCAACACAGAAGACATTACAGCTTGTACCTAAGCCTGGATTCCAAGCATGTTAAAGTAAACCCACTATCTGATTCACTGCTGTGGTTTTTGAAATTAAATAAGTTTTACAAATTAGAATATTCTGTCAATTTATTAAACCATGTATTGCAGTCAGTAAATTTTTTGTACCATCTTTCATGATGATGATTATCACACAGAACCCATCAGTACTATGATATCCATTTATATTCGGAACCTGCACATAACATAATATAGTTAGACCTTCAAAAAGACTTTGATATGGGTCTCTACAAAAATTGTGAAGCTGGAAACATTTGGCTACAAGAGCAAATTAAGAAACTTTACTTCAAGCTGGTTAATTGATAACATTGATAAGCAGAGTGAGGTGATGACTGCCTCTCTTTCTAATTTATACTATCAACTTTGAATCTATTTAAGTTTGTAAACTTGCATATTTCCACATCATACCAAAACTGGAATGCACTTATATTGTGTGGGAGAAGAAATTCATGTCATGAGCAATATTTCTAATTATCATAATCAACCAAATACTTTGAAAAAACAAGTAACTGTAGACAAAGTGCAAACTACTACATGCAGGCAAAACAAACTTTAATTTTGAATATAAGACTACGGTGACATACAAGAGCCCACTACGGAAAAAGATTTAGTGGGTTATGTTTATGCAACATTCTCATCGTCCAAACAATGTAGACAGTTATTTAAAGTACATATTATATTTTAAAACTTTTGAATATAAATCAAAGGAGGTTATGGTCTGAATCTCTAATGTATTTGTTACAGTATATATGTTGTACGGTTTGCATTTCTGGTGAGCGCACTTCATAAAAGTCTTTTTTGAAATGTCTTTCTGCCCACTTTGCCTCCAAATGACATCTGAGCTGAGGCACAGGATGAAACTCAAGGTAAGTACAACCGGAACTCAGCAAAAGGTCGCTATGACCAGGAAGGTACTAATGATGTTCAACAAGAAGACACACCCCATGAAATCCACAAAAAATTGATCTTGGACTACCAGTTCTGGCCATGCTACCCAAGAGGAACATTTAAAAGAAGCCATTGGAAAGAAATCCTCAGTTCTTACCCAACTGTAGACAAAGATGAAACTTTACCCTTTGACTGGTGCCTAATTTGCCAACCGTTGGATCAGCCCATAGAGGACAGAAGATGTATTTTGATCTGCTCTACCCAAACCCTGATAAATCTATGAAAGCCTTATTAATATTTATATGGACTAAATTAAGCTATTTTTTATACTTTAAATGTTATGGTTGTGGCATCATTTCTGTCGCCAGTGGTTAAAGAATCTCCTGTCTGTCATACAATACAGCTTCATAAGATTTGCAGAGAAGAGCAATGACGGAGTGCTGAAGTGCATGGCATATTACCATGGGCTAAGAAAATCAAATCACTTCAGCCTAGAGCAGAGTAGACTTCTTGACTTCTTGGTGACTTAATTCAGTTTTTTAAAGTATAAGAAGCATTGATTAAGCTGATCCAACAGACGTCTTTCAAATTAAACACTGAATCATACGCTTGAGGACACTGCTGAAAATTAATTGAAAGTGTAATCAAGACACAACAAAGGAAGCACTTCTTCACACAAAGGTTTGTGGGAATCTGAAGCAAAATACAGAGTCAGGTAATGAAGCAAAAAAAAAAAAACCTTTGAGCACTTTTCAAAAGTATCTGGATGACATACTGTGACCACTTAGATATTAGCTAACAAAACAAGCTTGGGGGGGCAGATTTTCTCCCTTCCTTAGTCAAATTGTTATGTTCTTTTCCATTACAAAGTCAACAATAAGATGGTATATACTGTAAGTTCTTTATAGGAATAAACTCTCATGCACACATCCACAATAGTTCATAATGAAGAATTTATTGTGAGCAGTCAACATGCATGCCTCTGATATAGGAGAGTAAACTAGAATTCACAGACCTTTGGATGATGCAAAGACACTCAGGCAATGACTAGGCAGGTCTCAAAAACTGCGATTCAGCAGCATTATCCACTGTTACACCGTGTGGCTCTGTTTTAGGTGGGTAATCAATGTATCCATTTGTTTTATATTTGATATTTCCCTATCTATAACTACACAAAAATGTTATGTATTTTTGGCTAAAATGTATAAAAACAGGTGATGTTTTAATGCTATATGTTTTGGAGAGCTGACTTATTAACAAAACTGACTAATTTGTTTGTAAGCTGATCGATCACTCCACACCCGGGCAGGACAAGAATCATAACACCAGCTTGATTTTAAAATAATCAAAGATTTTTCCTCCCTACTGTCCATTTCACCAGGTGACAGTCCTCTGTATGAAGAGGCTATGGACTTTTGTTGTCTTACTTTTACAAATAATATTTGCTACATATGGCACATTGGAATTCTGGGCTTTTCTGAACAAAGAACCCACTTAATGCAATTCAACATTCAAGAAGCATTCTCTACTGAAACTTTCCTAAAACTAAATATGCTAATTTGTTAATACACACTATATGAGATGGATGAGTAAACTTCAAATATTCTGACATTAAAGTAGGACATGCATTCCCTTCCATTACAGTTATTCATCATTTTCAGATGGATTTGTGTTTGAAAGAGTTTGGTTGAATTTGCAGAACAGGTGCAAAATCATTGTTTCTAAAGCATAAATTTGATCACTAGACCAAAACACTATTAAATTCATGCTGTTATCTCTGATTACAGGTCAAAAACATTTTGTTTGCTTGCTATTTTTTATTATCTTTTAGTAGTCATTGGAATAATAATGATAATTTATTCCTGTTTCAGATATACTCTGCATGCATAACAAACAATGATGAGAAACACCTGCAATAATCTCCTCCTCCTCCGAGTTCTGTAACTAATTTTATTGATAAATAATTGCTACCACTGCACTTGATTATTGAAATTGCTTTCAGATATGGAAACCTTTTTAAGATGTATTATAGTAATTACTACTGTCAGTTTTAAACACATTTACATCTGCAGAGAAAAAATAAAGCATAAAGGAAAAACCTATTATGGTACTAATTCCAAACTGACATTCATCTAGTTGTTTTAAGTATAAATGATGCAAAACTGTAAATATTTCTGATTGCCAATAAGCCACTTTTATCATTTTTTTTTTGCATAAAATAGTAAGTGCCTATTTTACGCTTCTGTGTTTTTCATATGCATTTTATGTTAGTCACATCCTAATGGCCAAAGTGATATGTATGTAGGTACAGTATTTATGTTTAACTCATTCTATTTTTATTCTATAAAGCATGAAAATTGTCAGCTGTCTTTTAGAGAAAATCAATCCAATTGCAAGTGTTAAAAAATAATGAATAGGAAAAATATAGAAAACAGTGATGTAACATAACTTATTCTGTATTTTAGCTCCTAATATATGCGTGCATTATATTTATTTGTGCAGACATTTAGCATATATTGTAATTGTTTTGAAATGATCATATTTGATTTTTAAATTGAGTTCAACTATATAGTTCATATTCCTGCAGTTCGTTTATATACTTTTTATGTGTCAGTTAGCTGATCATACTATGGTTAACCACACAGTGGGGCTGTTGGCCACACTATACAGTATAAAACAATGGTGCTATTCCACGTTCAAAAGTAACATTCGCATTTCAGCAGAGATGTTGTAGAGATGTAAGGGTATTTTTTTAAGCTCTTGCTTGAGTGATGCTTGTGCTGTCTGTATTGTTTGTTTTATAAGTTTTCAAAAGGGAACCTTATCCAAAAAGCTCCTGGCAGTACATCTTCATTATGGATTAAACTGATTTTATTATGGAGATGCTTTATTAGAGGCACAATGAAGCTAGATGATGAGGTCAAAAGTTTATAGTAAACTTCAATTTGGTCACTAGTCTTAATGCTCGCATTCAAAAAATATTGCAGTTATATATTTGAAACAGTCCACTTGAAGCTTCTTGTAAGACTTATCGCAATGATAATTTTTTTTTTAATGTTTCTTCTCACACCAAGCAATACCAAGATATACACTGTTTAATGTTGAACACAGGACAGCTCTTAAAGTGTAGCATTGCAGCATGCGACTTTGCTTTTTATAGACAAGTTTAAATACTTTACCCTAAAATCATAAAATTACAAAATAATATGTTCATTTTTTTCTTTATAACATACAGGCTATTTATCAGTTTATCTACTTCCTGAAATTGCTTATTTCCTCAGAATTTTAAATATTAAAATGAATATTTAGGTGAAACAAAGTATTGAAAATCATGTATTATACAAAGAAATGATACAAATACTAGAAAAGAAACAACTTTGATAATTTGGTAATAAAATATATAAAATTGTACCCTGCTACTTGCTTTTTATATTGTCATGGCTTCCTATTAGACTTTGCCATTGTTCTCATATCTCTGACAGTTATTGTAGGAATTATATTAGAATTGACAGCATACATGTTTATATAATAAGGTCAGTGACCAAATTATGAAATAAACAGGAACAGTGAGCTTGCCTTGTATTTGTTTTAATCATACTCAGGAAATTAAATAACATGTTAGATTGTTTAATGATTGAAAAAAGCATTGTCAGCAATGAGCACAGGGCTCATTTAAACTTGCTTCACTGAGACGGAGTTCTCCTGCCTTTTTTTCCCAGCTCAATTCGTCCAGATTATTACAAGATTCATTATTTTTATTTTTACTGAAGTATTCATTCTGTATTCATTCTTTTATTATAAAGAAAATATTTTGTGTTTGTAAACTCTGGTGAAATGTTTCATTTCTAATCTGATAAAAGAAAATAGCAAGAGAAACAAACATTTTGCCAATTTTTTTCACATGCAACACTTTTGCTACGTGGAATTTTTGGAATATTACCAATTCTTCCTCTGTCAAGCACCATCACCTATTAAAAATTGCAGCAGCTGTATTCTCCATTTCAAGTGCTCCAGAGTGCCTAATTGATTTACAATTATAATTTTAAAGTATAGTTAAAAAAAAACTCTATCATGAAATGATAAACAATGTGTAAAAGAAAAGATTTTCAAATGTAAAAGCCACTAAATATCTCTTAAAAAAACAACTTTTAAAGTTTAGATATTTAGCTGTTAATGTGCTTTTTGCACATTTTTTTCTAAATAATTGTAGACACACAAGAGCTGTTAAAGGATGTGTTGTTTTAAGTGTGAAACTAGGACTCTTCTGAATGATACAGGAGTTGATTAACCGATTAATGCTAGCAAGTAAATAAATAAAGAATTCAACATCCATAAACCAGATGACGGACATGGTGCTATCAGAATTTTTTTTATATTAATGTATTTTTTATTCATTTAGTCAAAGCTGTCTTTATATTTACTTCAGTGCCACCTGCCATCACATATTTATCCCTCATTGCGAGATGGATTCCTTTTTTATTACCAAAAAAAAAAAAATATACAAAAAAATATTCTGAGTTGAATACTTTAAAATCTACATCTCTTTAGGCTTTGAAATGGGTAGTTAAGCTATAGTGAAGTACCTATATGAAATTTTAGTTTCTTTAAAATTCATTTAAAAATAAATGGTGTATATTTAATTTTCTTCCAAGGCTAACAAAGTGCTTGATTATCAGCTCCCTGTGTAAAGATCCTTGCTCGGCAGCATAACTTTGTTCCAGTATAATGAGTAAAATTAGACCAAATGTTCAAAGTAATAGTTTCTGATTTTTTTCTGCAAATTATTTTTCAACTTGTTTTTGTATCTATGCATAAATTAAAAATCTGCTGAAATTTATTATTCATCTGAGATGTAATTAATATGCAAAATTATGCAAATTAAGATGCAATTAGGCTCCAATTCTCTAGTGGAATTTTCCATTATAATTTAATACAAAGTAACAGAGTAATTGGTGTCACGTGTAATTACAGTTACTCAAGTGTACTTGCAGACGTGCAAATGATGTGGTATATGTTGGTTATCCTATGCAAATGTACCATGTGGTGCCTTAACACTTAGGGGACACCTGAAAGTGTTTGCTGAAATACACAGTTTCACCAAAAAGCCCAAGGTTAATACACAAAAAGATGGGCTTCTGCAGTAAAGATTTTTGAAATAACTGTTATAATTGTAAAAAAATGTGTTTGTTTTGTACCTCTTTCAATACTTAATTAACATGAAATTCTCTGCTCTTTAGATTTAAACTGACAGCTTCTTACAAGTGATAAACTTGCTATAGTTCTAAACAGAACTAGTGAGATAGTTAACAGAAACAGTTAAACCAACAGGACATTTGGCATTTGTAGGCGACTGATTGGTCTACAGTGCAATAGAGCTTTGGCACATATTGGAATGGCAACAGGAACAAATATGCATTCAAAACTTTGAAGTGCCAATAGAAAAGGCAAAGTATGGACTCAAAATGTGATCCTCAGCCTTCACAAGAGAGTGCATGTCAAACATATCATATTGGCGCCACACTTCAGGCAAAGAGCACAATTTTGAGTTCCTAGTGAGAATGATTTCTATCTTTTTTGAGATTAAGTCCTATGTAACCAGTCTGAATGAAACCCATACAGAAAGTTATACATCAGTTATATGTATATTGAGTATGCAAGAGAATCATTTAGTTTATATGATGTGATAGGACTTGTAGCAAAAGTTGTCTGAATAAAATAAATCATAGTGTAGCTTGTTGATTGTGTTAAAAAACTGAATACTCCTCTAATGTGGAGGGCTGACAGCCACAGATCAGCAACTAATACATTTATTTACGTTGTAACAAAATCGACTCCAGACAGTCACAAAGGTTTGGGACAGCCACCTGTATAATATGTTCCTGGCTGCAAAAGGTTTTGAAAAAAGGTTGAGATGTTTACAAGACAGAGTCCAAAACAGAACTGATGAAGAGGCGGTTTTAAAGGTTGGGAGAGGAAATGAGGTCATCCAGGCCGAAACCGGAAATGACTTCTTTGGGACCGGAAGTGACATCAGTGGCAACGGAAGTGACACCATCAGTGGTGCCGGAAACCATTTCCCGGGAATGGTGTGCAAGAGACTGAGAGAGACAGTCAACACACTCTGTCACCCCCTGGTCTGGCATAGTATTACCGTTACTTAAGCCTTTTAGCTGAATCCTAATCGCACGTGTGTAACAAGGCCCCCATACCCCCCAACAGCCCAGACCCGCTGTGTTGGGCGACCTGCACCGAGAGGTCGTGAGAATTAGAAAGAGCATCAGTGTTGGAATGGAGGGAGCCCCTACGATGAACAAGCAAATATTTATACGGTTGAAGATCAAGAAACCACCTGGTGACTCGAGGATTCGACTCTTTGTGTAGGGCCATCCACTGTAAGTGCGCATGATCCGTCATAAGAGTGAATTCCCGACCCAAGAGGTAGTACCTCAACTGTGTAATCACCCATTTTAATAGCACGTGCTTTTCGTTCCACCGCCGCATATCTGGTTTCCTGTTCCAACAGTTTCCGGCACAGGTACATGACGGGGTGTTCAACACCATTGACATTTTGGCTCAGCACTGCACCCAGGCCTGTGTCTGAAGCGTGGGTCTGAAGAATGAAAGGAAGAGAAAAATTAGGAGCTTTCAACACTGGTGCTGACGTAAGGGCCTGTTTTAAGTCACCAAATGCTGCCTCTGTCATATCATCCCATACCACATTATTTGGAGCCCTTTTCCTTGTTAAATTAGTCAAGGGCGCCGTTCTCTCCGAAAACCGGGGTACAAACCGGCAGTAATACCCGGCTAGTCTGAGAAAGGCTTGGACCTGCCTCTTGGTTTGCGGATGGGGCCAGTGTACAATGGCTTCAATCTTTGAACACTGTTGTTTAACAGAACCCCAACCCACCAGGTAGCCCAAATATTTAGCTTCCTTCAATCCAAAGAAACATTTCTTCAGATTAATCCGAAGCCCAGCTTTTCCCATTATCCAAAGCACTGCAGTGACCTGCTGTACGTGTTCCTTCCATGTGCTGGAGTAGATGACGACGTCATCCAAGTAGGCAGCACTATATGCACTATATGGGGGCGGAGCACTCTATCCACCAGACGCTGAAAGGTTGCAGGTGCCCCGTGTAACCAGAATGGAAGGACGCAATACTGCCAGTGTCCATTAGGGGTACTGAACATTTTTTTTGCCTTTGCGCAGTCCGTTAAAGGAATCTGCTAATACCCCTTCTTCATGTCAAGTGTGGTCAAGAATTGTGCTTGTCCGAGCCTCTTGAGGAGGTCGTCTACTCAAGGCATTAGATAGGCATAGAATTGGGAAACTTGATTAAGCCGACGGAAGTCATTGCAAAATTGCCAACTTCCGTCAGGTTTAGAAGCCAATGCAATAGGACTGGACCAGGGACTATTACTTTCCTCTATTACACCTAGGTCCAGCATGCGTTTGATTTCAAGTTCCACCTCAACTTTCTTTGCTTCGAGTAGTCGATAGGGACGTTCTCGAACGACAACCCCAGGTTCGGTCACAATATCATGCATAATCAGAGAGGTCCGTCCCGGTTTCTCGCTCACATCCTTGTGGATGGAGAGGATAGCTGTTTCCAGCTCCTGTCTCTGTTTGGAATTTAGCTCTGGCCCAAAATTAAGGATGGTATATTGAGTAAAGAATGAGCGGGGCTGAGCAGAGAAGGGATCTGGATCCCTTTCCTTCCACAGCTTCAGCAAGTTCACATGATAAATCTGCTCCCTCGGTCAACGATTGGGCTGTTTCACCAAATAATCAATGAGTCCTTTTCTCTCCTTAATTTCATAAGGTCCTTGCCAGTGGGCAAGTAATTTGGAATGAGAGGTTGTAACCAAGACCATGACCCAATCTCCGGTTGGAATTTTCGAAGGGTGGTGCAATGGTCATAATATCGGGCCTGTGCTGCTTGCTCTTCCTCCATGTGACTTTTTAAGATAGGTTGAATTTTTCAAACTCTATCGCGTAATTGTGCAATATATTCTAATATATTGGTAGAGGGAAGAGCCTTCCCATCCTTCTTTTAAAATATCCAATATTCCCCTAGGTTGTCGTCCATAGAATAATTCATATGGTGAGAAGCCTGTAGAGGCTTGTGGGACTTTTCGATATGCAAAGAGAATAAGGAGGAGGAGCTGATCCCAGTTTCTCCCATCCCCGCTGACCACCTTGCGAAGCATTTCTTTGAGAGTCTGATTAAACCCCTCTACGAGACCGTTGGTTTGAGGATGATACACCGAGGTCCTTAAGTGCTTTATTTGAAGTAATTTGGCAGTTTCCCTGAACGTTTCCAAGGTGAAAGGCATCCCTTGATCCGTAAGGATTTCTTTAGGGCTGCCAACACGCGCGAATACCCCTACTAATTCCCATGCAATTGCCTTAGATGTAGCTGAGCACAACGGAACAGCCTCTGGATATCGAGTAGCATAATCCACAAGGACTAATATGGACTTATGTCCTCGGGCTGAGGGCTTCAGGGGTCCTACGATATCGACTCCCAATACGTTCAAAAGGGACATCAAGGAAAGGGGAACAAGAGGAGCTCAGTCCCTCCTAGGAATTTGCCATAATTGACACAATTACGGCGAACCTCCTCATTAATTCCCGGCCAGTAAAATCATAGCTTAATTCGCTGTAGTATTTTTTCGGTGCCCAAATGGCTTCCTAGGAGATGAGCATGTGCCAACTCACAGACCTGCCGCCAGAAGGTTTGTGGGATTAGCAACAGTTTTCTCACCCCCCCTCACATTCTTCTATTCAATATAACAGATCGTTTTCAATCACAAAGTCAGGACCCTGTGGCATTGGTTGATGAGTATGTTGGCCATTGACAAGCACAACTGCATTTTTTCCATATTTCAGGGAATCTTCATTCCACTGTTCCCATTTAAAAGAAGCCGGCGTTTATTTAAACTGAAACTGCATTTCAGAGAGATGGTCCGGTCTGACCTCAAGGGGCGGAGCATCATCCCGGCTCATCGAAACGCGTTCGATGGCCTGGGAACTGCAAAACAGGCTTCAGAGCACATGAAAGGGACAGATTAAGTGGGACATAATCCCTACGGAATCCACTAGGGAACCGTTCTGCTCTCCCAGATTGTGAGGCCGATTTTATTTGTTCGAGGAGCCCAAGGAGCTTGCTGATGTTGTGGAATTTTCCCCAGACCGGCTGGGCTAAGTTAGCGGGGAGGCTCTTCAATATTAAAAAACAGGCCACCTGCTGCACTATTTGGAAAGTGTTCAGCTGGTATGGCCTTAGCCATTGTGCCACCTGCTCCCATAGAGCCTTCTTGTGTTCTTGGAGTTTCGTTTGGGAGTTATACTCCCAAGTCATTAATTTTCTAGCCTGCTGGTCCGGGGACAACCCAGCCACCTGTATAATATATTCCTGGCTGCAAAAGGTTTTGAAAAAAGGTTGAGATGTTTACAAGACAGAGTCCAAAACAGAACTGATCAAGAGGTGGTAAGATGGCGGTTTTAAAGGTTAGGAGAGGAAATTAGGTCATCCAGGCCGGAACTGGAAATGACATCTTCGAGACTGGAAGTGACATCAGTGGCACCGGAACTGGAAGTGACGTCATCAGTATTGCCGGAAGTGACGTCATTGGTGGTGCTGGAACCCGATGGGATTTCCCAAGAGTGGTCTGCAAGAGACTGAGAGAGACAGTCAGCACACTCTGCCACCCCCTGGTCTGGCATAGTATTACCATTACTTAAGCCCTTTAGCTGCCTCCTAATCGCACGTGTGTGACAATGTGCAGATTAAAACTTTCTCTTCTAGGTACCCAAAATGCTATTCAAAGAGCACAAACATTGACATCAACCTAGAAAAAGTGCCAACATGTAACATTTTGCTACTAAACTAACTATCGCTAGGTCCACTTCTGTTTATTTGCTTACTTCTTTTTCTACTGAACAATGTACAGTATATTAACTGTGCCTAATTCATTGTGTGTGGTGGTGCTGGAGGCTTCTGACTTAGGATAAATCTTAGTGACGGGAATGTTGTAATGGTTATTTACTGTACTTATCCTTACCATTCTGTTAATTGTTTTGATGGTGTTACTTAGCAGTCAATCTTCATTATCCAGAAATATGTGTGGTAAGTACAGAGCTGGGAATATTTTGGGTATACAGTAGCTAACATGAATTTGTTGTTGACCTTAAAAAGTACTCAGAAAAAATGATCATTTATTTGTCATCTACAAAGCTGCCAGCAAATCTCTGTTGAGCTTGCAAAAACGAGCTTGCTTCAATCCTTGATTCTAACGTTTAGTGTTAGCAACTATACTTAAAAAAGTACTGGTGTCAAAAAGTCCTAAAGAGATAACCAAAAACACAACTGCCTTACACATACCTGTGAAAGCAAGAGCCCCCAAAAATCAAAATCTGCTCAATGTGTATTAAGAGAAATAATGAACCAAAGCGCAGAAAGTGGTTAAATAAAAATTCTTGGAAAAAAACTAAAATATTACAAATTATTCACTACAGCTTGCAATGTGACAATGCTTGCAGGTCTCCGTTCGTAGTGCTCCACATGCCTAGAGCCAATGACACCATGTGCCTTTCACTTCAGACTGTCCACTGAATCATGGAACTGTGCCCAAAGATTTTATAACACAGTGGCCTTCTTCAATCCGTGGAATCAATTCGATATTACCAGAACACAAAACAAAAATCAGTGATAAAAATGTGCTCAACAGTACAAAGACACACCATCAAATGGCTGCAGAGTTTGTCACAGGAGATGGATTGGTAAGTGAAAACTTGGTGAGCATGGTTGTATGAATGTGCCCTGTAATGCAGTTTCAGCTCCCTATATACCTGTCTCCGTTGTGCTGAATTAAAGGAAGTTTACAAGCAGCTGTTCTGTCAGGGAGGATGTGTATCCGGTAGCGCTGCTGTATTTATGCATAGCTGGTGAAGGGGAAATTGACATTGAATTGGCAAATCAACGGTAACATTGGGAAGTCATGTAGATTTTAAAAGAGGCAAAATCAAACAGAGATACATAACTATTCAGATGTTTCTGATGTGGTGGTCATCAATGTTATAATCTTAGCGTCTGTAAGCTTGGCTGCTTGTACATCTAAAGATTATGTATGCCTGCACCCAGATATGACAACACATAAGCAACTGCATTAAAAAAATGTGTCACTACTTGGAGTTATATTTCCTGAGCACTGCCACAGATGGCACAACATGTCTACATCTGTACTTTTTTGAGAGTGCTAGAATTGGTCCAAGTTCAGTGACTTACATATCACTAAAATTAATGTGCATAAGCTCTTCTTTGAGTATTTGTGAATATTAGATTCTGACATCAAGGCATGATGGACTTTATTTTTGTTTGTACAGTAATGTTCTGTCCACAAGCTAACTCATGCCAATGTTGATTGTGTTTATATTGTAATGACCCGGCAGTCAGCGCTGGCGGCATGGTGCATTGTGGGTATTTCTGTAACGTTACTGTTTGTACTGGGCAAGCAAGGCAATTGATTTCCTGTTGTACTATAAATGTTATATGTGTTTGTGTTGCAGTTGCTTGGGTGGGCTTGGGTCATTTGCAGCACATTTGAGTGGTAAGTGTAACAGTTACCATCATGGAGAAGGATGACTTTCTGAATGACCTTGGCAATGGCCTTGCAATATAGCTTAAGCTTTGTTTCTGACTATCTGCTCTAATAAAGAGATACAAAAGGACAGAGCTGTGTGTTGCTAGATTCCATCTATGCAATTATGTATGGAGACACTCGGAGTCGTGCGGTGTATGGGACATGAGTGCTCGCTTGCTTAATGAGCTAGGCACAGCTGCGTGCAATGGCGCTGGCATTCCGCTGGCCGACCAGCTTGGGGGAAGTGCGCAGTAGAGTTCGGCTCCGAGAACTTCAATACTCAACCACCGGTTGTTACAATATGTTAAAGAAGTTTCCATAGATTAACTTGGTGAATGTTTTTCAAAAGGAAAAGCTTATTATTTTCATAAATATATAGTGGCAGATGGAAGACACCTGGAGAATGTAAGGACAAGGAGGGGAACAATATCTCCCCTGGAACACGAGGGGGCAACTGCCCTGGTTGGCATCAGGGCCACGGGATTGGAGCTTAGAAGCTCAACCCTGTTCGGGCCCTTTGCCCCCGCTAGGGGGCGCCTGGATGGATACAGAGTCACGGACTGCAGCACTTCCGCCACATCAGAAAGTGCTGCCGAAACGGGAACTAGGTACACCTGGAGTGCTTCCGGGTGCTCAGGCAGCACTGCCGCAGCACCAGGAAGTGCTGCACAAAAGTCATCAGGGAGCACCTGGAGCACTTCCAGGTGAAGTATAATATGGGCCTCCTCACTCCATTCAGGGGGATTGATTCGGGATGCAGAGGACGGAGCTTGCAGGAGAGGAGTGGAGGCAGCAGGCAGACAAAATAAAGAAGAGAAAGAAAGGACTGTGAGCAATAGTGATGGTGATTCTGTACATTGTTAGAAGAAAATAAATTGTGTGTTCTGGACTTCTGTGTGTCCTGTATCTGTCTGGGACGTGGCTGAACTTCCACAATATATATATTGTGAACAGTGTGCTCACAGATTATTTACACTATAATTAACGATAAACAAAAATAATGCATAATATAAGCAGTGAACATAATGGTCTACATTTTATGCAATAAGTGATAAATTGTTACTGAATAGTGCCATCACCAACAGATTACTGCTTTATGGTGAGCTGATCTACAAGGTGGTTTGTCTCAAAAGGTCCTAAAATGCAGTATGGGCATGCCAGGAAAGTATAACTGATGACCTTATGCAGGAAGAATTCAACTCCTATTTCCAAAGAGCACTACATGAGGCATAAAGTAAGATAGGAGCATTGATAGCTGTATTTATATTCTTAATGTTATGTGTGGCTTTTGGACTTTGCCAAGGGTATAACTTGTCTTAAGGAACTGTGTTTAAAAAGTCAAATTCTGACAAGTACTAAGTTTAAGGTCTTGAAATTGGCATCGTCACTGTTCACAGGTGACATCCTTCTTGCCTATTTAAATCAGATGGAAAGTGTTTTGTGTTTCTTGGCAAGTGCGACACTGTTCAAATGAAAATCAGTTCTGATTCAAATCTAAGGCCATGTTTCTCACCTAGAAGAGTGGGTTTCTTTCTCCTGCTGAGATGAAAGCAGCTATATCTGGGGTCTGAGTTTAAATTCCATGGAATCTTGTTTATGTGTACAGCTTTGGAGGAATCATGACATTGGTAACAGTGGTAAAACCATTTTAAATTAACATTATTCATTTAATAATAATAATTTATTACATTTATATAGCGCTTTTCAAGGCACTCAAAGCGCTTTACATACAAGGGGGGGATCTCCTCAACCACCACCAGTGTGCAGCATCCACCTGGATGATGCGACGGCAGCCATAGTGCGCCAGAACGCCCACCACACACCAGCTTACTGGTGGAGAGGAGACAGAGTGATGAAGCCAATCAGTGTATGGGGATGATTAGGAGGCCATGATGGTCAGAAGCCAATGGGCAAATCTGGCCAGGATGCCGGGGTAACACCCCTACTCTTTCCGAAAGACATCCTGGGATTTTTAATGACCACAGAGAGTCAGGACCTCGGTTTAACGTCTCATCCGAAAGACGGTGCTTTTTTACAGTATAGCGTCCCCATCACTATACTAGGGCATTAGGACCCACACAGACCACCGGGTGAGCACCCCCTGCTGGCCTCACTAACACCTCTTCCAGCAGCAACCTAGTTTTTCCCAGAAGGTCTCCCATTCAGGTACTGACCAGGCTCAACCCTGCTTAGCTTCCGTGGGCAACCAGTCTAGGGCTACAGGGTGATATGGCTGCTGGCTAGGCAGCATAGTGGTATGATGGTTAGCTGTACTGTCCCAAGAGTCCTCAGTTTGAATCCAAGGTCCAGATAGCATGTTTTCCCAATGTCTGCATAGGTTTTTCTCTAGGAACACTGGTTTTCCTCCTACATCTAAAACATTCTCAATTTAGAATAGTTGATTACTTTAAATTGGCACAATATGAGCAAGTATGAGTATGTCTGTGAGCGTGATGTGGTAGATTCAAACCCCATCCAGGGCTGTTTTTGACTTTTTGTGTGATGCACGTCTTTTGTAAGCATTCGTCCATGAATTAATTTTATAAATTTGCTTAATCCATGGATCGGGCTCCCATCAGCTTTAAACACAATCTACTAACCAACCCCAGAATATATCATTTTTTTTATTATAAAACGGACAAATTCTCATCAAATTAAAATGCTCACAACAACCATAAATTAAATGATTTTAACCACTTTTTTCCTTCTATTTAAATAAATCAACATAAAAAGTTCCTTAAAGAAAGGTCAACAAGTCCAGTTTGTAGGATCATGTGGATTAATGATGGTAAGGGAAATTTTCTGTGACTTATCTTTATACATTATCCTTTAATCTTTTCTACGTAGCAAAGATATTTTCAAGATTCATATGATGAGATGTTTTTCTTAAAGTATTTAACTCTTTCATTAACTGTATTATCCTGTATTATTACAAGTCAAAAGAGGTTATACAAGTGAAAGGAGGTTATGCTCAAGCTATATAACGTACTGGTTAGACTTCATCTGGAGTACTCCAGGCTACAAAAAGGACATAGCAGCACTAGAAAAAGTTGAGATAAGAGCGACTAGGCTGATTCCAGGCTGCAGGGAATGAATTAAGAGGAAAGAAATAAAGGAGCTAAGACTTTTCGGTTTAAGCAGGAGATTAAGAGGAGATGATTGAAGTTTTTAAAATTATGAATAGAATTTGTACAGTGGATTGAAGCTGTTACTTTCAAATAAGTTCAAAAAGAACACCGGGATACAGTTGAAAACTTGTCAAGGGTAAATTTTGCACAAAAATTAGAAAGTTTTTCTTCACACAGTTAACCATAGGGTTGGGAGCATGCGCTGACAGTGCATTGCTGCACCCACCACAATGAGCCACCTGGATTGGGACCTGAGTGCAATGGGTGACACCTCAGCACCACACTGGAACAATGTGAGTTTTTTTTACAGTGGCTGGAGTGCTAATCTCCCTATAAGTTGGAGGGCCTGTTTGCAGGGCTGGATGCAGATTAGTGTCATACCCAGGATGAAGCAATGGAAGGTTAAGGGCTTTGATCAAGAGCCCAACAGAGTAGAGTCACTTCTGGGGATTGCCAGGACAGATCCCTAGCCTCAAAGCCAACCATAGACACATGGAATAAGTTGCCCGGTAGTATGGAAGATACTAGGACTGTAGGGACCTTCAAAACGACTTGATGTTATTTTGGAAAAATTTGGGATGGTTTCCCCTAGAATTTCTCATACTGTATACTCAGAATTTGAGGAGTAAACCGCTAGACAATAATTATATTTTTATATTATGTCCATTAAAGAACCATCAACAACAAATCAAATCCAATTAATAATATATTGAACAATTATAAAAATAAAGTTGAATGAATCGGACTCTGCAGCTGCATGAATAAAAGGTAAAGTACCACTTCCAGGTAATGGAAATAGCCCAAAAGTTGATAGAAATCTACGTTTTGTACCTAATACTTGTATGCAGAATTTGGTTGACCTAAGTGAAAGGGTACTCAAGTTATCATATTTATATATACACACACACACACACACACAGAGACAGACAGATGCACAGACATAATTCAAAAATTGGAAGGGAGGTCTAAAGCATTGAATCTTTGTACCATTACAATACTTTCCCTATACTTCATATACGAGAAAGTAAGAATTAAGTGGATAGGACTAGTGAGCTTTGTTGGGCTGAATGGCATGTTCTCATCCCAATTGTTGTAGTGTTCTAATGTTCTGTTATCCATATAAGTAGTTCCTACCTAAATAAGTTAGTGTATTTGGTATGAGTTGAACTATTCTAAAATGATGCAGTGTAGTTGTTTCTCAATCTTATAAGTTCAGTTCCTCTATACTTGTTTGCCATTTGTTATTGTGAAGTCAGGTGGGTCATATGGCAGTGCTGGTGGAACCATGATATTAGTGATCTCAGCTACTATTTAAAAGGAATTCCATAACAGTGAGTTATTGTGTAACATATTCTGAATAGTGACTAATAGTAACACTACTACTGAGATTCTTGATGTATGATTTTTAAATTCGTTTTTGACAGGTTAAAGTGTACAAATCCAAAATGAAACAAACTGGCCACGACAACACAATTGTTAGCTAGATAAATCCAAACACTACTTAGTGTCTGTGGTCCCCTTTTTTTCTTTTTAAATCTATCACACTCTTCAATTTTGCTGTGCTGTTATGCTCTAATGATATCAGTACCAAAACAAATGTACAAGCCTTGTGGACAGACATATGTAAAAATGGGCATTTGTAGGTGAGAGAACACTTGAAGCTTGCACTGCCAACTGTCGACTCCAATTTTCTAACATAACCTAATATAACAACATTGTGTTCTCAGACTCACTTAACCCAATACAGCAATCTCTGGGTCATGATGGACATACTTGTAATGAGTTGCCACAAGGTTGTGTAGTAAAACTAGCCAAGTTCATACTAGCGCAATTCTCTAGTGAGGATACCACTGTTTTTTTAATGTACTATGTATTCATGTAGTATGAGATCTGAGACTTAGCCTATGATCAAAGCCGCGCTTTTGTTTCTATGGTATGAAGATAGAATTAACATTCCCCATGACACTAACTTGTGAAATAGTCAGTGATGACCGAAAGCAACAATGCAAAAGAAAGAGGAAGAGAAGTGGGAATGACACACACAAGATTGTGCGTTGAAGGGACCATGGTGCTACATTGAAATGTTGAAATGAAAATGATGGGTCTGACATAAGGATTGTGATGATTTTCAGGGTATTGTGTGAGAATATATATATTTAGTATGCATACAGTATATATTTTGCCATATATACATATACAGGTAAAATTCCATTACAATGAACTCCAAGGGACCTAAAAAATATTTCATTGTAATGAAAATTTCGTTGTAATGAGATTCTGTATTTGTTACTATAGTGCTTTCTATAACTTGCGTCCTGGCATTTGCAATCATTTCAATAGCTTGTTTCATGTTAATTTTAATTTCCTCCTGCCTACAAGTTATACTGACAAGAATTTTTCTCAGCATTTCCTTGCAATAGTACACTTTCAGGGTGTGAATAATGCCCAAATCCAATGGCTGAAGCACTGCTGTGCAATTGGATGGGAGGAATTCAACGTAAACATTATCTAAATGTGAAAGCATGTTGTGTGCAGCACAGTTATCAATCAGAAGCCGAATCATACTTTTCTTCGTCTTCATATTGTGAGGGTCCTGAACAGTCTTGGGATCCCCCCACTCCCCACCCAAACGGAACGAGATGCTGAAGTGTGTCCCGAAGCGCAATTGCAGCGTCTGTGGAAGATTGTTTGTCCGTTGCTGGGGCAGGGCAATAGCAGGCTCACAGCGGTGCAGTCAAGTGCCACAGAAGCAAATCATAAAAGATCGGGGTCACGCTATAAGTCCCTGTCTTGAACCCCAAAACACAAGGCTTAGTCTCAGTACCTTAGCAAAACCAGCTTTATTCAGCTTGAAACAGGAACGCCACAGTTATTTATTGTAGCATGATCTGCCACTTTGCTATACACAGGCACAGCAGTCAGGCAGGGTCGTGGCCAGGTCAGTGACCAAGTAATCCTGTTATCTGAATTTACAATGTACGTGCTCCTAACCTTGCATCACCCATCGAGATCTTTTCTGTTTACTTTGGTGGAGAGACGCACCATAGCTTTCAGCCTGCTATTACCCCAAACAAATGCTTACATCCCACTTCAGCATGCTCTTTGGCGAATCGTCCAGTTGTGGGAGGTCCCAAAAGAGTTTATAAACCTCACATTTTCTTGAATGATTGCCGCATTAATAGGAATGTTACTTGAATGAGCATCACTGAACCACATAAAAACTGCTTTTTCAACGTCTTCAAATGCAGCAGTTCACATACGTTTGCAACCCAAGATTTTTTTTCTTTTTTTGCTCAGTCTTTCAAAAAAGTTGACAGTGTCGATGGCGAAATTCCAAATTCACTGGCAACGTCTTTTTTCTTTTTGCCGCAATTGAGAGCTGCAAAGAATTAAAGTTTTTTTTCTAATATTAACTGTTATCGTTTTTTCGTGTTTGCTGTTTCTATAGGAGGGTGACAATGAGTTAAATTCCAATGGATGTTTTTCAAATGTTGATGAGCAATAAGCAAAAGGTATCACTGAAAACCGCAGGAAACAAAAAAGGCAAAACAAACAAAAAAAAAAACAGTACGGGGAAAGTTCGAAGAAAGAAAAAAAAATTACAATGTTTCTGTTTGGGGATTGTTGTTCACAACTGAGCTGTGGCCACAGAACTAACTGCTCTGTGGATGATTCATTCAGGCATTTCAAGGTCTTTTGTGCACTTCATTGTAATGAAAGTATCTGCTGAATGTACAGTGGACCCTTGACTTACGAGCACAATTGGTTCACGAGGGTTGGTTTTAACTCAAGTTGATTGTAAATCAAGACTATTTTTCCCATAAGAAATAATGTAAATACCCATAATGCGTTCCGAACCTCCCACAGCAACACTTACTTAAACGATTCATAATAAAAAAGGGTTGTATAATGTGCATAATTTACCAAAAACACCAATAATTTTTCTAACGTACTAATCAAACAGTTATAAAAAGTGCCTAGACTACCAGAAACAACAATTTCATACTGCACTCACCATTTAAGTTGACATCTTTGGCTTGCAGGAATGGAGGAGGAGGAGAATGAAATGGAAGGTGGTTATTGTTTGGAAGGAGAGTCCCCTTCCATAAGAACATCAGGACTCTGGCTTCCTGGTGTCCTTTCCCTCCTTGGGAGAGGCTGTAGCCCACTAGGACCTGCTTCTGGCTCACTAGGTCTCAACCTTTTCAGAAATAAAGACTGGTCTAAGGTTGTCTGTTTCTGTCTTTTCTTCAACACAGTTCTGTAGTATGACATGACATTGTCATTAAGCAATTTAATGCAACGATTAGCTTTTTCTCTGTCTGGGTGGGTCTTCTCTACAAATGCTTGTAGCCCTGTCCATTTTTTCAGGATGAAAGCAGGAGAAGCAAGATTGGAGGTGGCCCGAAGAAAGGCATTCACTATTTTGAATTGTAAATAGTTGTAAATAAATGTGTGATGGTGGAAAAACAACATGTCTGCAATGTCTGTGCCTGGGTTCCGTTCACTATATATATCTATAAACTGCTTAAAAAAATTAAAGGAACACTTTGAAAACACATCACATCTCAATGGGAAAAAGAAATCCTCCTGGATATCTATACTGATATAGACTGGGTAATGTGTTAGGAACGAAAGGATGCCACATCGTTTGATGGAAATGAAAATGATCAACCTGCAGAGCCCTGAATTCAAAGACGCCCCAAAAATCAGAGTGAAAAAATTATGTGGCAGGCTAGTCCATTTTGCCAAAATTTAATTGCAGCAACTCAAAATTGTATGCAGCACTTTGTATGGCCCCTGTGTTCTTGTATACATGCCTGACAACATCGGTGCATGCTTCTAATGAGATGACAGATGGTGTTGTGGGGGATCTGCCTAACTACGCTATGAATCCCTGTTCTTGCTTTAAAATTTTGAAATCACCCCTTACTGGAACGAAATGTTTCACCACTATCACTTGTTGATGGCTTATCCTTTAACAGATCTGCATTTATAGCCCTAGCTTTTTCACAAATGATTGACTCAGATAGGCTATCGCCTGCCATCTGCCTTTCGTTTATTCACACTAATAGCTTTTCTACCTCGTCTGACACTGTTGATCGAGACTTACTAATTTGAGTAACACCTTTAGCAACACTAGGTTCCTGATACAAATGTTTTCGTTGTAAAATTGTGGAGATGGTGGATTTCGACATGCTGTACATGCTAGCGAGATCGTTCACACGAACGCCACTCTCATATTTACGCACAATTTCCTTTTTTGTTTCGATCGAGATCGTTTTCTTTACCTTTGTTGTCTTCTCTTCCTTAGTTAGCTTCTTTGGGGCCATTTTGATAGTAATTATCCAAATAAATGATATAAATCACTGCACTGAGAAAAAAATACATCCAAAAATGCACGTATCTCGACTCCGACTGCCGCTTGCAAACGCTCTCGGCTGTTTGTTTACAATCGCGCGAGCGGATACATGTGACCGCATCCGGGTTGTAAGGCAAGTTGTTGGTCGTAAATCAATTTGTTCGCATGTCAAGCCGGTCGTATGTCAAGGGTCTACTGTACTTTGTAGTAACAAGATTTCTATAGACTCATGTCATATGGGTAAGCTGTCGGGACCATAAAAATAATTCGATGTAATGAAAATTTCATTGAAAAGATATTTGTTGTAACGGAATTTTACCTCTGATGCCCAGAGTATGGAAGGACCGGGGGAGAGAGTATTTGTGGGACATTTTCTACCCCGGGCCGATAGGGGGCAGCTCCCTTGGTTTCCAAGGGGGCCACGGGTTATGAGCATGTGAGCTCAACCCAGCCAGGGGGTGCAACATATACCTTTTCAGGGCCTTATTTGGCCACTCTTCCGTCACACCCAGAAGCGTGGCCAGAAGAAGATCGTTAGGCACCTGGGGCCACTCTCACCATTCAGGAGCTGGAGTCAGGAGGAAGGAGTGGACAAAGTCTGAGAAAGAGTGGAGGCGGAAGGATTGGCATCAAGGAGGTGAATTTACTTTGTATTGCGGTGTTGTCGATTGGTATAGAAACTGTAAATAAATACAGGTGTTGAGCTGAACCCGTATCCTGCCTGTCTGTGTCAGGGGTTAGGGCCGCAGTATGCCCCCCTATTGACTTACAATATGTATATGGCCTATATATATATATATATATATATATATATATATATATATATATATATATATATATATATATACTGCTCAAAAGAATTAAAGGAACACTTTTTAATCAGAGTATAGCATAAAGTCAATGAAACTTATGGGATATTAATCTGGTCTGTTAAGTAGCAGAGGGGTTGTTAATCAGTTTCAGCTGCTGTGGTGTTAATGAAATTAACAACAGATGCACTAGAGGGGCAACAATGAGATGACCCCAAAACAGGAATGGTTTAACAGGTGGAGGCCACTGACATTTTTCCCTCCTCATCTTTTCTGACTGTTTCTTTACTAGTTTTGCATTTGGCTACAGTCAGTGTCACTACTGGTAGCATGAGGCGATACCTGGACCCTACAGAGGTTGCACAGGTAGTCCAACTTCTCCAGGATGGCACATCAATACGTGTCATTGCCAGAAGGTTTGCTGTGTCTCCCTGCACAGTCTCAAGGGCATTGAGGACATTCTAGGAGACAAGCAGTTACTCTAGGAGAGCTGGAGAGGGCCATAGAAGGTCCATAACCCATCAGCAGGACCAGTATCTGCTCCTTTGGGCAAGGAGGAACAGGATGAGCACTGCCAGAGCCCTACAAAATGACCTCCAGCAGGCCACTGGTGTGAATGTCTCTGACCAAACAACCAAAAGACTTCATGAGGGTGACCCAAGGGCCCCATGTCCTCTAATGGGCCCTGAGCTCACTGCCCATCAGCATGCAGCTCGATTGGCATTCGCCATAGAATACCAGAATTGGCAGATGCACCACTGGTGCCCTGTGCTTTTTACAGATGAGAGCAGGTTCACCCTGAGCACGTGACAGAAGTGAAAGGATCTGGAGAAGCCATGGAGAACATTATGCTGCCTGTAACATCATTCAGCATGAGCAGTTTGGTGGTGGGTTAATGATTGTCTGGGGAGGCATATCCATGGAGGGTCACACAGACCGCTACAGGCTTGACAAAGGCACCTTGGCTGCCATTAGGTATCAGGATGAAATCCTTGGACCCATTGTCAGACCCTATGCTGGTACAGTGGCTCCTGGTGCACGACAATTCCTGGCCTCATGTGGTGAGAGTATGCAGGCAGTTCCTGGAGGATGAAGGAATTGATACCATTGACTGGCCACCACACTTTCCTGACCTAAATCCAATAGAATACCTCTGGGACATTATGTTTTGGTCCATCCAATGCCACCAAGTTGCACCTCAGACTGTCCAGGAGCTCAGTATTGCCCTGGTCCAGATCTGGGAGGAGATCCCCCACAACACCATCTGTCATCTCATTAGAAGCATGCACCGATGTTGTCAGGCATGTATACAAGAACACCGGGGCCATACAAAGTGCTGCGTACATATTTTGAGTTGCTGCAATTAAATTTTGGCAAAATGGACTAGCCTGCCACATAATTTTTCACTCTGATTTTTGGGGCGTCGTTGAATTCAGGGCTCTGTAGGTTGATCATTTTCATTTCCATCAAACGATGTGGCATCCTTTCGTTCCTAACACATTACCCAGTCTATATCAGTATAGATATCCAGGAGGATTTCTTTCTCCAATTGAGATGTGATGTGTTTTCAAAGTGTTCCTTTAATTTTTTTGAGCAGTTTATATATATATATATATATATATATATATATATATTTAGCGAACGGAACCCAGGCACAGACATTGCAGACATGCTGTTTTTCCACCATCACACATTTATTTACAACTATTTACAATTCAAAATAGTGAATGCCTGTCTTCGGGCCGCCTCCAATCTTGCTTCTCCTGCTTTGTCCTACTTCCACCCGACTCCAACCTTGAATGAAGGGAGGCAGCCCCTTTTATCCACACCCTGATGTGCTCCAGGTGCTTCCCGGCAATCTTCCACTGACACACCCCCGTGTGGCGGAAGTGCCGGCTGTACTTCCGGAAGCACTCCGGGTGTCCCTGCTTCTTTTCCCCCCACCACTTCCTGGTGTGGTGAAAGTGCTGAGGTCCAGGGTTTCCAAGGCCTCGGGGAGCCCCTGGCGGTGACCACGGGCCCCTACAAGGTTGGGCTTCCAAGCCCTCTACCTGTGGCCCCCAAAACCACCAGGGTGGCGGCCCCCACGTGGTCCAAGCTGGGCGCACGCCCTCTTCCGGTTCTTCATGGCGCTCCGCCAGGTCGTTGCCCTGGCATCCCTGACTATATATATATATATATATATATATATATATATATATATATATATATATATATATATATATATATATATATATATGGCCAGAGTTATTTGTCTGTGAGTGGCTCTGTTCTCATTATGGTAATAATGCTATTCTCAGATCCAAGTGTGCTACTGATTTTCGGGTCGTCAAATTCAAAACTTTAAAAACACCTCCAGTACATGGTCACAGGGGAGCACATTTAGGCAGCACAAAGTATGAACCATCCCTAGACTGGTTATCAGAACATTGCAAGGCCCACTTACAGTAAGTACAGCACATCCACACTTATATAGGACCTAAGTTAGTGTTGCCAAATAAACTATTCTGAAAATCTTTGGGATGTAAAACGAAAACCAGAGTTTTGGAAGGAACACAAAAATCCCATATACACAACAACCTGATGTAGGATTTGGATGCTGGATCCGTAATGTGGTGGCACTAGCTAAAGCAACTCGGTGGTGCCGGGTCCAAATTACTATTAAGATCGCTTAAAACATTGTCCCTGCCTGGCACATTTTAAGTAAATGTGGTCAACTCCTTTAATTAACTTCTTTTGCATTTGAAAATCATTAAGTACTTTACAGTAGAAACTGTTACAATAGTTTTTGGGAAATTTGAACAGTTCCTTCATGCATCTGACATTTTATTATTTAGAATATTTTAATATTAGGTGGCATAGCCATTATTGTTAATTTACAATTCCAAGAAATTGATTTTAGGTCTTTATTTTGTTTTTATATAGGTTTTCTCAGGATATCCTGATTCCTTTCCACATCCTAAACAACAGTGTGAGTGTACCATAAGGTGGACATTGGGATTGTTCAAGCTTTAGCCCAGTTCTGGCAAAATATCTTCAGGACCCATGCAAAACTGCAATAGTAATGGATGTTGAGAAAATAGATAAATAGTTAAATGGATGTTCTAGTGGCAGCATCTTTAAAAAAAATAACATTATTGCAATATAAGACTCTACAGTATGAATGTGTTATTTTGCAAAACAAATTATTTAAAAAATGTTAAAGTCTTCTTAAAAATATTTTACAACAGGAAAGATTTGCTACGTTATGTCTGATTATCTTTGATTACCTTTTAACTCACATGCACAAATACTACGCATGCCAAATAAAAGTTAATATCCTTGCACGGCACTTGAACAGGAAAAAATTGCAAGCTGTGCTCACAGGTAATGTAGGTCATGTATAGTTGCATATGTGTGTAGGAGGACTGCAATTGAGGTTTTTATTTGTGCACATGTAACAGTGATATAAAAATCTATTTGTATACATTTATAGTAGCTGTAACATATAAGAATGAGGTATGATGCTTGATTGTGGTTTCGGAAGTCCACACGTACTGTAACTTCCGTCTTATCGTTTCCAGTTACAAACTGCATCAGTTTTAAAGCATTGTAGAGGATGCGTAGGTTTGTGCAGGCTGTGTGGGTGTGCATGAGTTACAGGCTACATGTAATTAACTTTCTAAATTTTCACATAATTTGATGTTAAATGTGGTCTGCATACGTGTTTTTATATGCTGTTACTTTTCCTAGGCATGGCTTGATATATACTCTTATCATACCACAAATTTAAAAAGGTGGAAGAACAAACTTGGAAACCATTTTCTGTTTTTAGATAATATCTTTAACATATGAACTTGTAACAATGTAGGTCACACATATTGCATTGTATATACTGTGTGCAAAGTCAGGGTTTGTGTTGCATCTTTTAAACTTCACCCATTCATCCTACTTCCTGGACATACTTATAACATTGCAGGATTGAGGATAGCTATAGCTCCCCTGTCTAGGTAGCATTAAACTTGGGGCAGCAACCAACACATGATAAAATACCATTGGGTATGCAGACACTTGGTGGTAAAAGACCATATTAGATTTGCTTAGCAAAGTAATATTAATTTTTTTGGAATATGCAGAAAAGGATTGAATGTCCACATAAAATATAAGAGAACACCAAAGAACATGCAAACCTCACAAATCTTTTCTTGTATGCTATCTTCTCAATTTTCTTCTCCTGAAGGGACTTTACTTAAACCTCCACTCTTGTTTTATTCATCTGCTAACTTCTTTACCTGGATGCTGGTGTAAGAGTGAGCTGGGTGCCCCTTGGAGACACAGATGCTCCCAACGTTCTCCATCTCAAGGCAGGATCACTCTTCCCCTGTGTGTTTTAGGGGAGTAAACACTGCTAATCTTTGCACACTCACCTGAGCGCATTATGCAGCAAACTTTTCTTCATTTATCAAGGCTGCTCTCCTGAATATGATATCAGTGTCTAATAAAGCTGTTATCCTGCAAGACTTTATTACCTCAAAGAAACTGCACTTCTTTTTCATCACTGAGACCTGGATTATTAATGGTGACTCTTCATGTTTTACTGACTTGGTACCACCACGTCCAGGGGGGCGGCACTACCACTGTTTTTAAAAGTATGTTCTTTTGTAGGAGCCTTATAAGGGGTCTGTTTAGTAGCTTTGAACTGCAACTTTTCAAAGTGTGCAGCTCTTCCTTTTTGCTGTATGTTGTAGTTTATGGGCCTCCTGTAATTAATGATACACTCATTTTGAATTCTCTGATCTCCTGGATGATATTACACTCTCCTGTGATAACATTGTTGGTGATTTTAATATACACATTTGTTGTCAATCTAAACCTTTGGTTAATGACTTTTTGTTGTTATTGGACTCCAGAACATTAATGCTCCAGCTCATTCTCTCAGTCACACCCTTGATCTCGTTCTTACATGTGGTATTTCAGTTAATAATATTGATATATGTGATTTTCCTTTTACTGATAATTATTCTCTAACGAAGGATTTGAATATTACTGTTGATGTTACTACTATAAGCTGTGCCCCACACTATACTTGATTTTTACATTCTTCTATTATATCTGATTTTAAAACCATATTCTCCAGTCTTGATATACAAGGCCAGTGTGATAGTATTGATGATTCTGTCTTAGCTTTAAAATAATATAAAACGATTTTAGACTCAATTGCGCCTCTCAAGATACGCTGCAAAAAGGGAAGACCAGCTCTTTGGCCTAATGACACTACACGGCAGCTGCACCATGCCTGTAGAATTGCTGAACGGCGTTGGAAGAAATATAGGTTGACTGAATCTAAGCAAATTATTAGGACTTCTCTGTTCAACTTCCAGGATGCAGTTACAAAATGCAAATTTTGATTATTTTGCTGATTTGGTATCCTCTCTTTCTAATAAACCTAGGGTCTTATTTAATGCAATTAATGTGGCTATTTATCCCCATTCAGAGACAGGATTAAATAGTACTGTTCTTTCATGTGAGCAGCTTCTTTCATTCTTTGTCAGGAAAACTGATACTATCCACTCTGGCATTGTTCCCATTGTTCCTACTGTTTATGTACTTCCTGTTATTAATCATGGCATTGTCTTGGAATTTTTTCATATTTTTTCATTTTCAACAGCTAAAAAGTACTATTGACACCCTTAAACTTACTTTCAGTCCTCTTGAAGTTATTCCATCATGCCTCTTAAATGAAGCTTTTGAAGTTGTGGCTCCATTTTTGTTAGCTGTTACCAATGTTTCTATTAGTGAGGAGGTTGTGCCCTCATTTTTTAAACAAGCGTTGGTTCGACCTTGTCTAAAAAAGGTAGATTTAGATCCTGGAGTGTTAGTTAATTTTCGCCTGATTTCACAATTTGACATTTCTGGCTAAAATAGTAGAAGGAGTTTTGTTATAATCAATTGGTTGATCATCTTAACTCATAATTTATTTGAGATCTACTAATCTGGCTTTCATGTGTTTTCATAGTATTGAGACAGCCCTCCTGAAAGTATTTCCCACTCATTACTGACTCAGGTGGGGCTGCAGTCCTTGTCCTCCTAGACCTTTCTACAGCTTTTGACACTATTGTCCATGAGATCTTGCTGTTGCAGCTTGAACATCTGGTTGGGCTTAAATGGGCTGTTCTTAACTGGTTCAGGTCATATCTTTCTGGTAGACACTTTTCAGTGTCTTTCAACTCCTCTTTCTCGTCAACTGCTCCTGCTAAATGTGGTGTTCCTCAGGGATCCATTTTGGGTCTTATTTACATTCTATATATCTCCGTCCTATAAAAGTTACTTTCAGGAAATTTAATATTTTTTCACTGTTATGCTAATGATTCACAGGTTTATATTCATGTGTGTAACACTGCAGTTAATCAGCTGCACAATTGTCCTTTTGAACTAAGATCCTGGACGGCTGACAATTTTTTTTGATCTCAATCAAAATAAAACAGAAGTGCTGATAGCTGGTTCTTCCACCAAAGCTCAAATTGGTCTTGAACTTCTCGGCTCTTTCACTGATTTTGCAAAACTCAGGTCCGTAATTTTGGTGTCATTTTTGACAGTAACCTCTCTTTTGAAAAATAAATTAATTCTGTAGTCAAGAGTAGTTTTTCCAGCTTTGTCTTTTAGTCAACCCTTTTTTTATCTCCTAGGGATCATGAGAATGCTGCTCATGCTTTTTTTCGCTTTTTACTGCAGCACATTGTATTCTGGGATCAGTAAATCCCTGATACGTAGGTTGCAGCTGCTGCTCATTTTGTGGTTTGAGCAAGAAAGTTTGATTCTGTATCTCCAATATTAACTTATTTACACTGGCTGCCTGTTAGTTTCAGAATTGACTTAAAATTTGTTTTGCTAGTTTTCAAATTATTACATGGGTATGCTCCTGCCTATTTATCTGAATTGTGTGTTTTAAACCAGCTATCCAGAGAACTTAGATCTACCGGTCAGTTGTCTCTTATGTTCCCTCGCACTAAATGTAAAACTAAGCTGCTGCACCTCATCTGTGGAACTCTGTACCTCATTACATTAAGGAGTCAACTTAAACTGAACTGTTTAAAATTAGATTGAAGACTAATTTCTATTATCTAGCTTTCAGTGACCTTCACTGTTACTGATGGCTTCCTTACTCTTAGTCATTTTATTTCTTGTTATTTAACTCACTGCTGGGTGTATTTTATTTTATTGTACTTTATTTCTAATTCTTTCAAATTTTTTTATTTATGTTCATTGTATGTTTTAATATAAAAACACTTCAGAATTATTGACGCTATTTTAAATTTGCTCTATATATAAATTGACATTGACATTGCTGGAAATAATATCATGAAGCTGTGAACTAATTGTAGAACTAGCTATTGTACCATCATGTCACCATTTTCCTTCAGCCATTAGTCCAAATGGTTTACAGTAGTATATTAGTTATATAATTGCTATTAACTAGTTATAAACTTGACAACTTTGCAGGCAGAACATTCAATATAAAAGCAGACTGTAACAAAATTAAGAAGTCTACCCCATGACAAAATATTAAGAAATATGTTCACCCTCAATCAGTTTACAGCAGAAAATAGAAGATACATAAATAAAAGGAATTGTAACTGAAGTTTGTTTATTTCATTTTGTAACAGATGCATAGTGAACTGGAGCACATGGTGACCTGAATTTGTGCCAAATGAATTTGCTATAATGCAAAGTTAGAAGTCATGCAAAATTGTACTAATACCTATTTTAAATTTTTGCAATGTTTTACTGTATGTAGGGCAGCATTATTATTTCTGCACACTAGCTGGGTCTCAAAGAAAAACTCCACTCAAAAATGATTCCTTACTCTGTTTAGTTTTGTAGTGATAGTTGAGGAAAAAATGTAAGCGTGCTTTCATTTTGTATAGAAAGAAATGATAGAACCTAATAGTGATCAATACTGTACAATGTCAAAACATCCATGGGAAAAATAAAAAAAGTGAGACACACTACTTGTGTTCAATACTCCACCTGTCAGCTATCCAGTCATATTCAAAACACCTTCATTTTTTGTTACAATATTGTTAACTGCATACTTCATAAACAGGAAATGCACTCCTATAATACCATACTTCTGAATTGAAGATCTTCCTGTCCTACTCCTTTGTTAGACAAAAGTCGTGTCTTCAGTTCAGAAGCACAGTATTATGAGGATGCATTTATAATGTGTTTTGGAAGTACATATTTAACAATATGGCTCACTCTATGAAGAGCTCTACCCTTAACAAGCTTCCATTTGTCCCACCATCTTCTTGTTCAAGAATTTATTTTGAAGTAAGGAACAGGATCCACCATACTAATGGCCTTCATAAGATTAAGGAATATAATCATATCACCTCTTAATGCCCATTTGCTTAAACTAAAAAAGTTTCATCTCTTGTAATCTTTCAACTTAGCTCATACTTTGCACACCTGAAATCAATGTAGTTTTTCTTCTCTGTATTCGCTCCAGTCCTGCTATGACTTTTTTGTAATATGGGAACCAAAACTGCACACAGTACTGCAGATGATGTCTCACAAGTGTGTTACAGACCTTAAGCATGACCTTCCTTGACTACTCCACAAATTGGGTTAAATAGCCCAACATCCAATTAGCCTTTTTATCGCTTCTGTACACTGGTTGAATGGCAGAAACTAAAGAGTCCACTACAACTCCTAAGTCTATCTCACAAAGTGAAATAAGTAAGTTCCGAACCTTGAATCCAGGAAAAAACAAAAGCTGACAGTGTCAGATTTACAATTTGTGCCTTAAGGTGGAAAAGCATCCTAAGTGAGCACCTTTTTACATGCACAGGGGGGAAACTATTGAAGGTTATATTTGCCTTAATATGTGTTTTCTTACAAATTCTACTGGTCTCATGCTTTTATAATTGTAAAAGGCAACTCTAAGGAAACAGAATGAATTGTGAATAAAACAGAACCATAAAACAACATAAAAACAAAATCACAAAAAATTGTGTTCGGTAATTTAAACCATATGTTTGCACTGTAATAAAATAATGATAAATTAATGTATTAATGTGAATGAATTATAGATCAATAAATAAATATTATAAACAGAAAAGGAAAACAGTCAAATGACACACGTGCCATTTAGTTATGACAAAAACAAAAAGAATAACCACGTAACACATGCAAATTGATTAGCTAAGTACCATACTGAAACTGGTGGAGCTCTGTCCTGGGGCCTCATTTATAACACTGTGATTTTGAGTGTGAAAATATGCATACACCAAAAAACAGGAAAACGCATGCAACAAAAAAATCAGATTTATAGAACCTGAATGCAATTTAAACTTTATAAATGACAATCACCTTGTAAATGTGCATTTATGAATGAGTTCCAGGCTCCATTCAGTTCCACCCTGAAACTACCCTATATGAACCATGCTAATCAACCTCATACCTATGCAATCAGGATACTGCAGACCTTCATTGGCCTGTAGAACAGCCTCCCATATGACTCATCCAGTAGTGCAAGACAGAAGATCTCGTCTCTAAATTACAGGCACACAAAAAAAACCTTAATTTGGTGGCCTATGTGTGGATTTCAGCAACAAGTGCAAATACGTTAAATGGTAACATGTTACTGCTACTGTAAATGCCATGAGCTCCAGCCACACCATGCCTGAAATAAAAAAAATAAATAAAAGGTCCTATCTCTGGCAACAAAGCAGACTAGTAACTAGTCTCCGGCAGAGTGTGCGTATAACAGAGGGAGGTAAAAACACATCTATGCCCTCTGATTTCAATCTGCAAATGACTCCTGTAATTAGAGATGCCTTTATCCATCCATCCATTTTCTAACCCGCTGAATCCGAACACAGGGTCACGGGGGTCTGCTGGAGCCAATCCCAACCAACACAGGGCACGAGGCAGGAAACAATCCTGGGCAGAGTGCCAACCCACCACAGGACAGAGATGCCTTTATATGTGGCATTATTCCAGAACAGTCTTGACAATTGTCACTCTTATCTTGGCATAATAGATGATGTGTATGTTAATAGAATGTAACTGTTTACAGTTAACAAAAGCAGCTTCATTTTTACTAGGTTCCCTTATTACAATATGAGTGCATTAATGTGTTCTGATTACATTAGGAAAATCATATACTGCTGCAAGTTGCCTTTTATGTTGGAAACATGTTATATGTATATGCATACATACCATACATAAACTGTATATACTGTAGTACTTTATTGGTCGGTAAAAGGCTTCCAACACAGCAGGCATGATGGAGTGAAGCTTGGCTGAGATATTCCTGACCTGTCAGCCAGTAACCTGAGAAGTTACAATAGGTAGTCTATATAAACTGATGAAAAAAACAAAAAAAGTTCTTCAATGCAAATACGTAGCATTGGTTCTTATAAAAGGAAACTAAAATGTAGTCTGTGCATCATATTCATAACATTTGAATATGTTTGTCACATCAACGCACATTATAATCACAGCTCGATGATATGAATTATTATTTGTGCAAGTTGTCATTTAGCTGGTTTGCTTGAATTTCTCTACTTGATCCAGAAGTGTTGTCATCTCCTTTTTCCCTGAAATATTGAGTAAACATGGGTCAGAGTTGGTGTAAATATGCACATGTTGCCCTGTAAAGTTGTTTTTATAAACTGTGACATTTGTGCGGGAAGTTGTGTATGCGCATTTAAGCCTGTTTTTGTGCATGTGCATGCCTTATAAAGGGGCTTTAGATGACAAAGTGGTAGTGATGTGAGCGGTCTTCCAAGGTTTTCCTCCTTCACCCTGACAATAATAGAGAACAAGTACATGCTATGCATGCTAGCTGAAACTTGGAGTTTGAAGACACAAACTAAAATATCATTAATATGTTGAATTTAATATAAGTTGTGACCTTTTACAGCATTAAAACTTTTCCCGGCTTCAGAATTCCATTACCTGTGAAGTTCCCTTATGTTTTTTATGTTGCTAAATAACTAGACTTTTGTGGAAATTAAACATTTTTTCACAGCCCCAGATAGTCACCCATTTAAAAAATGTGAGAGTCTGATTATAAAATAGTGAAAATTCCAGTCCCAGTTCTATTGAACCCCTGTGGTTGCAAGTTTTTTTCCAAACAGTTTCACAATTAGTGAGTCATTTTACCTTAGTTTGATCTTATTGTTTAATTTCTTCTCATATTTTGCATTTAGAAAAGAGCAGTAGAGTGAGATTCACAATCAAAACAAATATAATATTTGTATTTTTGCTATAGATTTAATTGCTTAACTATTTTTTTGTTATTCAATTTATCTGTTTATGTGGAGTTTGCTGCCTTAATTGTATCCAGGTAATGACAATTAACAATGAATGGGAGAAACACCAGTGAGTGTAGGTAACAGTACATTGTAATGGATTGACAGCCCAGCCAGATTTGGTTCCTGCTTTTGCATGAAATGCTGGTGGTTTTGGTTCTTCTCATAATTCTACAATTGACTGCAAAAATGGATCTCCCCAATATATTCCTTGAACAAATAACGATGCAGCTCTCATTCTTTAGTCATGCATTCCTTCAAACAGATTGTGTAATATTCAACATTTGGCATAACACACTTTCAAAATGAATGGCACCAAAACATCAAAAGATAAACACATTATTCCTTTAAATTATAATCTCTGGCATTTTTTAATTTCAAATGCCCATTATGTACTTGAGTATTGTATACTGAAACAGCTATTTACATTGGGTTATGACTAGACTCGCTCAGGAGCTGCACATAAGAGTAATTCTTAACTGCCAAACCTACCTAAATTTACAGTTGTTATGCTGAGCCAGGGCTTTTTCAAGGGCAGATGCTCAGATATCAAAAAGGGCACATGTGGCACACCTACTGAAACCTGTAAGTCATGACATCCTTTTCTGCATCACCAACACAATAAAGCACCATTTATTCAAATCAGTAGAATGCAGCTTGTCTGATGCTAAAAATAGAAGATACCAAATAATTTCATTCAGCTTGTTTATTATAGTATCTTTACATTGAAATTATTGTTTTTGTCAAAGCTTGAAGTAATACAACTGTTTAGAAAGCACATTAACTTTAAACAGTTTGTTTACAGTATATGTCTCTACATTTTCATATTTTCTCTCTGAAATTATTGTTGCTGTCAAAATAAATGCTCAAAATAATACATCAGGCATGTGCATGAAAATTATACTTAAGATTAAATTAGAAATAGAGATCTAAGTAAATTGAAGAGCACTCACACCCTTAAATATAAAGATTTAATTCACATTAATTATTTTCGGTCTGATGCAGTTTCTTTAATTTCCTCTTTTCATTTAATTTGGGATCTCTGGGTGTTGCTATGTCACATGTCCATTTTTAATTATTAATTTTTGGTGAAGTGTTGAACCTCAGTTACTGTTCTAGGGCTTAGCAAAAATAATTCACCCTCCCTTCATATAAAATGACATTTGAGAAATAACTTTGCTCATATACTCATATATTCAGACTCTTGAAGCATAATTCCTGAACAATCTCCAACTCCAGAGCAACTTGAAGACTTCATACATTCATTCTGCACCAATGGTCTAACTGTGAAAACTATTTACTCTTAATAAATTGACATATTTAATATAATTATAAAATTATAGTACAAAATATAAAACATTACAAGCACAACTTGTTTCCAAGTGCCTCTTGACATTCCTAAGCCACTGTGAGAAGATATGAAAACTTAGGGTACGGTAAAGTCTGTCCAACGAACTAGTGCTCTGGGAATGAAACTGTAGAAAGACGGCACAGACAGAGGACTGCAAGGGGCGACAAAACCTCCAGGTTGGTAGATGCAGGCCCGGCCTTAGGCATAGGCAAAGTAGGCAACCGCCTAGGGCCCCGGCGTCCGGGGGGCCCCGGATCGACGGCGGCCAGGCCCCCGGCCTGTCCCTCCCCTCGCATGTTTAAATCACGTGGGCCAGCGGGGGCGGCTGTCTATAAAAGCGGAGCGGTTTGAGTCAAGATCTCTATGGGTCGAAAGGGCGAAAAAGGGACGCAGGGTGATGACCTCGTAACGTTACAAGAAAATGTCTCCTTGGTCTAATTTTCATGCATTTCGCAGAGCTTCCAGGGGGCTCTGCCCCCCCTTAGGGGGCCCCTGGACCCTCCTTTCGCCTAGGGCCCCATAATACCTAAGACCGGGCCTGGTAGATGGCAGCTAAGACTAAGTTACCCATTAATGAGTTAGATAAGGGAAGACTGGTGGATGACTGGAATTTGTCCAGTTTGATGACAAGGAGAAGCATGCATTACTCTGGACTTGATATTTTGTATTTTTTTATTATGCACCCACACTACTTTTTTATATATTTAAACTTTAACATAAACTGTTTTTTGGTTAGGGTAGTCTAGAATAGATCCGATGAAAATGTCAAAATTTGAACTACAGTAAACTGTGTCTGTCTGTACAGGAATTGGTTCCTGGCTATTTTGTGGAGTGAATTGTCAACTTGCTTATTGTCCCACACCAAACTGCAATGATAGTAACTGCCAGTACTCTCTGTCTCTATATTCTGTTCTAATCAGTTGAAATTTAGTCCCAGCACACCTTTTAGCTCAAAGCACAACAGGCCACTGACTTAGAAATGCCTTTAAACCCTATACACTGGTTACTTATGGGGTCATTAGCACTTCTCAAATGTCTCTGAGCTCTCTTATCATCTTAGGTAATTCTGCATCCCTGAACCCCAGTTTAAATGTCCAAGCATATCTGAACGCAGAATGCTACTCGTAATTTATTGAAAAACATCTAGACACCAACCATCCTGTGTTCAGAATCAGACTACTGATAGCAGGGGTAAGCGATATGCTACACATGTAAAGTGGAAGAAACTGTCTACAGTTACTGAATGTGATAAAAAAGCCTATAAGTTAGTGGTGTAGGGTGTGATGTCAAGGTTCATGTTGATTAATATTGTGAGATTTCTAAGACCTTTTCCAACAGTGCTACACCTACACAGAACAGCGCAGTTAACACATCTGTCGAGGATTGTTTCTCCGTCATCAAGGCAAACACAAATTTGTGGCTCCACCGAGGCAACTGTAAGTTCAAGGCCTCACCACGTAAAGTGTTTGTCACCCAATGGTTGATATGGAGAACATTCTAACGCAGCCACTGACCTGGCCACGTCACTGCTTGTTTGTTGTGTTTGTGTGTGTTGAAGTAGTAGCTCCTGTTTGGATAAATACCCTGACTGTTCCTGTTTTGATTGGAAAAAAGTTGGTTTTGTTGAAGCCTTTGGACTCAGTGTCTACTTTTGGGTGCAAGACTCTTGTGTCACAATATCAACAGAACAACATAGTGTATAAAGGCCATGAGCCATCTAAAAATTGTTCCAAATCAATCTTGTACTGATCTATCAGAAGATGTTCTCAGCTGGATAATGTTCCATATCGCAAGGTCAGGAAATCCCTGGATTAGATTAGGTGCTGTGCAAGACAGTGAAATCACCTTAATGCAGTGACCTCCCCAGTCAGCATACCTGAATGCACTCATGCAGTGGTGGGAAGAGTTAATCAAGTTATTTGTAATAAAGATCTATAATGATCAGCAGGTATGGGGCACATAAGTGTTGACATGGTCTAGCATTTCTGTGCCTCTCTTACTTTGTCAGATTTGAGCAAATGGGAGATCAACTTGCAATTCAGTGGAAACACCTAATAAAGCAGCCCAAAGACGCATGTGCAAGCACAGGAAAGGCACAGGTTCAGCTACCAATCATGTTAGCACACTGTTTTGTCACGGGAGGAAGCCTGGCAAACACAGTTCTTCAGGCCTAACAAAAGCACCTACAGTACTTCTGTCTTTAACAGCTTAGAGAAAATGTTATCAAGAATGTTATATGGGTGTAGTTTTCTGATATAAAAATTTTCATATAAAATATATTGTTATATAAAATGGTATTTAGAGTCATGGTAAATGTATTTTATGAGACAATGAATAAATCAATCTGTCAAGAGACAGTACTTAAAATGCCATTGCTGAAAAATAGTTCAACCATAAAAAGTCAAATTAATCCTATCTATCTAGAACACTGCACTTCACTGTACATGCAGTACTGATACATACTGTGTACTGATCTATAGAAAATCTGAATAATAAACTCATTATAAAAATCTGTATCAATACAGATTAAATTATTTTTATTCTGTCAGTTTTGGTTATCCACTTAAAACATATGCATAAAAATAGCCTTTGTCTTGCCCGTTAATAAATATGAATGCCAGTTTGCAATAAGCTGTAACATTAGTTTGTTCGAACATGGCAGTTTCCTTTTCAGTATGTGCAGCACTGTTTTACGAAATATTTGTATGAAGCATAAATTAGAAATCATTTAGATTGTCTATTAAAGTTTACCTAATTACAATTACAGCCATTTTAGGCCAAAAGACAAAAAAAAATCTAGCCAGTACTTGTTTTCTTTCATGATTGCACTCAGACGAGTGAATTATTATGTAAACCTGTTTTGTTTGCCGTAATCATGTAATTAAAAAGTAACAGTGGCCATTGTTAAATGGTTTGACCGCTAAACCATATACAGTCTGAAAGCAGGCACCCGAGCAAATGAATATATTTCACAAGTCCTTCTAACTGAAAGATATAGTTGAAGCACTAGCCAATTATTAGGATACTAGCCATGTGCGCCCAACTACGTTGCGCGTGTTAAAGCTGTGTGTGAAGGGCTCCCTGTTTAAACGCGGCTGCCAGTCGTGAACTGGGCCCTTCGTCGCACAGCATTATGATTTTTTATAAGGGAAACAAAATTACAAAAGAAAACTCTTGGACATTGATTCGATAGTAATGGCCTACTCGGAATCACTGTCCGAATAGTAATTATGTGGTGGTGTAGGAGCATTTCTGCTTCTGTCTGTTCACAGTCTGTCTCATTTTCACGATGCTGTCGTTTCCTCTCAACCTTTCTCCAATCTCGAAGGTTGCTTTGTGGCAATCCAAAGAGTAAGGCAATATACACGGAGCAATGGTTTTAAATGGGGACACATAGGTATCTAGGCTCTTTAAAGCATAAATAGGGATCACTTCACTGACATGTGAGCAAGCCACAGTACAACTGTGAGACGCGCAGCACTCGCCGGCTACAACGTAACAATAATAATTTCAGGAACGTGCTTTTACGTTGCTAATCATTTTACCCACTGTCTTTCTTTCATTCATATGTTACGTAGGCACATACCTTTTATCTGCGACAATCTCATTCTAACCAGGCCTCAGGAGCTAACCAGCATAACACTGTCCACCACCCCTTTCATTATTCCGGCACATTGTTGACATCCATGAGTAACAACAACGTACTAAACTGGAAGGTGGTCTACGCATGCGTGGAATTCGCGGACAAACAAAGATCAAGATGTAAATGAAGATTATATATAAAGATTAGTTAATTTAAAGCAGAACAATTTGTTTAGTTTGAATGTCTGTGTTTTGAGGTGTGACTGGAATACTACAGTCTTCAGGAGTATAAGCCTGGAGGAGATTCTTAATGCAGTGTCTATGTTTTAGCTGTCTCTCTACTGCCATCTAGTGCTTCTTCTTCTAATTCATTCGCGGACAAACAAAGATCAAGATCCAAATAAAGATTATATATAGAGATACAAGGCTGCAGAAATCTCCTGCCAACACTAAACGCCATGAATCAAAGAGATTTTGTTAAATGGCACATTATATGCTAGGAAATATAGTAACAGTTTTAATATTTAGAAAACATTGATATGCTTTTGTTTTTAAAATCTGTTTCATACACCCTTTTAGGAATCCAGTCATAGTCTGTAAGAGTTGTTGGACGCTCACCACTTTTGCAACGGTTTTTCCTGATACTCTGTATTCCTTTAACGTCCAAAGTTATGCTCCTTCTGTTGAGATAACTCCATACCATACCACACTACACTTAATCATGAGCAGGTTTTTCGATGCTGATGCTAAAACCAGCAAACACAGGGCACAGGACAGGAACAATCCCTGGACAAGAGTGCCAGTCCATTGCAGGTATTGAATAAGAAAGTTCATAAAATTGATAAAGGGGACTTTGTGAATACTATTTGATGAATTAACAGGATTTAGAGAATTTATAAAATTAGATTTGGTCCTTTTAACCTGCTGTATCTATATTATATTCCATCAGTGCCCCCTGACTTTATATCCGATTTTCTTTTTATGCCATATCAAGGGATTTGAGTATACATTCAGATTTTTATTTGAAAGTTAATTCCTGATGAACTCAGACATTTATTAAACTTCACAAAGCAGATTCGTGATTGTCAGCAGTTTTTGAAAGTGTTTAAAGATACAGGTAAATGGGATTGCTTATCCTGCACATTGGAATCTTAAGCAAAATTGAACCATCTGATTGAGATTATACTGTGCAACAACATGATTTAGGAGCTGCACCTGCCCACTTTCTTGAGGTACTACCAGCCTTTGTGGCAGTGCGTCTATACTACCACATTTCTAAGTAGTAACCTTACAATATTTGTAAACTGCTAAATGTTACAAATACAGCATATGTGAAAACTGCAAATAACATCACAAGCTCACTTGTGTTGTCCAAGATATAAGGCATCCGACATTAATCTTCAGTTTTTGTATTTAAAGCATAGAACTTCCTGTAATACCCATGCCAAAAAATATGCTATGGCGCTATACCTGTCAATTCCTCTTGGACATTTTTTTCAATACAGTGGCATGGATCAAAAAAGGCTTTAAAAGTGATACAAGAGAATATGAAAGTTCAGCACATTGAACACAAGGATCAATCTGCAAGGTTCACAAGCTTCCCAAAACCTGAAGTCAAAAAACAATACTAAATAAAGAGTAAAATCAAAACTTTACAGAGTGTTTTGTTTATTTTCTTAAAGGTTTGAAGCTTTTTAATGCAGGATCCTAAAATGGTGTTGCGTAGTATGCACATCACATGACCAGCCACTCACAGGAAAAGCAGCAATCTTAGTTATTGACAAAAGTGGAAGTAGTGAGGCTCAAATTTGATCTTTCAGCATTAAAAACCTAGATGTAATCATGTACTCTGATATAAACTTTAATTTGCACATTTAACCGTATCACTGGGAATGCATTTTTTCAATTAAGGAACATTACAAAAGTTAGACTTTTTATAACATTACAAGATGCTGATAAAATAATTAACATTTTTGTTTTTATCAACTAGATTACTGTAACGCACTACTAATGGGACTACCTAAGAAAGACATTAATCAGTTACTGTTTGCTCAGAATGCAGCAACAGGAATCTTAAGCAGGAAAGAAAATATGAGCATATCAGCAATTTTTGCATCATTATATTGGTTATATGTGTCCTTTAGAACTGATTTTAAAATACCATTAATGGTATATAAATGTCTAAATAATCTAAATGTAATAGTGCCTATGTGATAAGTGGTCCATGGTTTTGTGCAAGTTTTAAATAATTAATCATTTTGTGTGAAGTGCTGGCTCCAATCAGGTGCAAATGTGTGTGAGTGCACTTTGCTCCGGTGCTGACTGGGGAGCTGGGATGGTTGCGCTCACATGTGCGGAGGTGGACGGATCAGTCATGTGCCCCATTCATGTCTCAGATGTAATGGAGTATCACACCTGCACCCAATCACACAGGCAAAATATAAAGGAGCCTGCACAACAGATAATAAATGACTGAGAAAAATAAAGACAGACAGAAAGAAAAGGAAAAGGTCAGATGGAGAGATTGGAGGTTGAAAATGAAAATGAAATTGAAAGAAAGGTTAGGACCATGAAGGAACTGGGATGCTGAAAGAAGAAGGCAGGCAGCCAGTGGAGGAGTGTAGGGCTTACTGTTGGTGGCTAAAGTGGTCTAGTTGTCTAAGCATTTTTGGGGTAGCTGGAGTGGCCCGATGCACGCTGTCATATAAGGCCGAGCAGTGGCAGTGAGATCGGGAAGCGCGAGGCACGGCACCTTCCAGGAAGCCCGTTGGACAGCAGGGACCCAAGCCTATGAGGAAAGATTGGCTGTGCCTATCTGGAAGATGTCTTCTCTTGTTGTAGGGTCCCATTCAGGGTAAGCAGAGTTTTTAAGAACTGTGTACTGCCTAGTGATGTTAAACTCATTTTATTGGATTTTTTTTAACCTCCGCATTCACTGTTTTTTATGAACTATTTATTGAAGAACATTTTAAAGCACTGTTTATTGGAACACAATTTGATTTTGATTTTAATAAAGATACTGAACACTTTTACAGCTACCCCTTGCTATTAGTGTGTGTCCTCATTTTCCTGACTCATCTTGCTTCATAACAATCAACGGTCACACGTTGAAGGGCTCCAAGATGTGACAAGGGAGCATGAAGTCAACCTGGACCATCACATCCTGTCTCCTTGCTTTCCTAGTTATAACCTTAGATCTTCTAATAGTGGTCTGCTCATTATTCCTAGAGCCATGGGCACTCCAGTACCTCCCCCAGGACGCTTGGTGGCAGCCTCCCTGGCCGACGGTGATTCCCCATCCACCCGCAGGGCTCCATGGGAGATGGAGTCCTCCACAGCTTGGTTGGAGCCCGGGGTGGCCGCTAGGAGGGGCTGTCTGCTTCCCACAGCCCGGCTGGACGAGTCTTCAGCCCCACCCGGAAATGCAATTAGGACCAGGTGGTTAATCACCTAGAACGCTTCCGGGTGGGCTATAAAAGGGCCCAGCCACCACCGTTCGAGGGGCCAGAGTTGGGAGGAAAAAGACGAAGCTTGTCTGGGAGGAGTGGTGGAGCGAGGTGAAGAATTGTGTTTTGTGCTTTGGGACTGTGTTTGGGCTGTGTGGCACGGGGAAGACGTGTCCCACAGCTGAAGGAAATAAATGTCTTTGTACTTTTTATACGTGCCTCCGTGTCTTTCTGTGTCGGGTCAGGCGCCTATATAGCGCCTTTGTTACACTGGCTAATACCCTGGAACATTAAAAAAAATACTAAAAATCCACTTTAATTTTACTTTTTCATAGCAGTATGTTAATTCACCTTCTAATAAATTATAGATGCCTAGAAATATCTTCTTTTTTAATGAATCTGCAATCATTTTAAATCTCTACTTTTCTGTTTTCCTTTCCAGTTTTCTAAAAGCCACCACCCTCTGGTCAAAGCAATGTGCAGCGGCCTGTGATGATTGAATGAAAGGGGATACTCCAGCTGTCAATGAGACCCACTACATTGAGCCTTCTTTTAAAGCTTAAAAACAACAAGGAACAACTTAAGTACATTTACATTAGACAGAATGGCCAGATGGGACTGGGTGGCATTTTGGCCTTGGAACCTTTGCAGATTTTATTGTTTTCTCCAGCATTGCATCCTGAAGTTGTTGGGTTGGTATGTATTTTTTTTCTGCTCTCCCTGGGCATCTGACCTTCTCATAGGGCTCACCTATAGAGATTTGAAAGCGAATCTACAAATAAAGACTTTATTTTATCTATGACTTGTACTGTATATATGTGTGTTATGTAAATGCAAGTTGAAGTCATCTTAATTACTAATGGTGGTATGATATTTATTCATTCCTTTTTGGGTTTTTTTTATACCTTTTCTCTTTAATACCTTGTAAAGCACGTTGGGCTAAATTCTTTGAAAACGTGCTATAGAAATAAATGTTGCTTTTTCAATTAATTTAGGTCTTGATGACTTTCATGTTAAGTTATCTTAGGAAATTTCTTTCCTCAGCTTCCACAACCTCTTTCTGTAAATGCACCTGTCTCCCTGGAGGGGTCACTTACAGTCATAATATTTTCTTCACATACTTATAATCTGTGCTGTAGCTTGGGTGCTACAGCTGTTGTATCTCTTCTTTACACATGAAATTTGTATTCTTCAAAGCAAAACTTTAGCACAATGTTATTTAGCACAACGGTTTTACATTTTCAGAGTACAGGCTATAACTGATGTCCTCACATTTATCAAGATCCACCTGGAGAAATAAAGATTAAAAAAACAAAATAATAATGATTTATTTGATGTTGCTTGATTGTAGTAAAAACATTTTTGTAATTTTTGTCACACAAAAATCTCATTTTATATCGCAGGTAATAAAAAATGGGAGACAAAAACATATCCAAATTGTAGATAGAGAAGTCTTAAAATGAGGAGTTAAAGAACCTTAACCACACATTCATGGATGAGGGGTAGAATGTAGGATATAAACAGCTTCCTAGCAGGTCAAACAGTCAGGTAGGCACAAAAAAAAAAACAAAACAATTTATATAGCACATTTTCATACAAATTATGTAGCTCAAAGTGCTAAGAAAGGAATAAAATAAGGTTGGATGGCAAGGAGGACAAAAAAATCTCCAGAGGGCTGGAAAAAAAAACAAAATCTGCAGGGGTCCCAAGGTCATGAGACTGCCCAACCACCACTAGGCATTCTACCTAACATCAATGATCTCAATCAGTCCTCATGGTTTTCAGGCATATCATGGAAGAATTAGATGATGATGGACATGTGGACATCTGGCCTTCGATCCATCAATGTAAGAACTGCATTGTGCTTTGATCACGTGGTGGTGGCACAGATTGCCATCACAGAAAACCGGATAAAGAACAGCAGAAAAAGCAGGGGTTAGTACGAATCATGGGACCATAATAAAAATGATAATTAAATGCATATACAGAATATCAGGGTTACACTAAAATGAAGCTATAAGAAAGTCCTATTAAAATAATGGGTTTTTAGCACTTTTTTAAAATGCTTCACCGTATTAGCCTGGCAAATTTCAATCAGTAAGATATTGCAGATTTTAGGTGCATAACAACAGTAAGCTGCCTCACCAATTCTTTTAAGTTTAGCTCTTGGAATTATAAGCAGACACTCATTTGTAGATCTAAGGATACGATTTGGACTGTAAGGTGCAAGACATTCCAAAATATTGGATGGAGCGAGATTATTTAAGGTTTAGTAAACCATAAGCAGTATTTTAAAGTGAATTCTAAATGGCACGGGTAACCAGTGTAGTGACATCAGAACTGGAGAAATGTGCTCAGATTTTCTTTTTGTAGTTAAGATTCTGGCAGCTGCATTCTGCAGTAGTTGCAATCAATTGATGTCTTTTTTCGGTAGTCCTGAGAGGTGTGTGTTACAGTAATCTAGTCGACTACAAACAAGAGAGTGAGCTAATTTTTCAGCATCTTGCAAATTTATAACGGATCTAATTTTTGCTATATTTCTTAAGTGAAAAAATGCTGTCCTAGTGATCTGATTAAAATGTAATTTAGAATTTAGGTCAGAATCAATAATTACCCCTAAATTCTTTACCTCTGTCTTGACTTTAAAGCCTAATGGATCAGGTTTATTTCTAATATCCTCATTATATCCATGTTTGACTATCACTAAGATTTGTGTTTTCTCCTTATTTAGTTTGAAAAAATCACTACTCATCCACTGAGAAACACAAGTAAGATATTGGGTCAGTGAACCAAAAGAGTTGGGGCTCATCAGGCACAACTGATAAATACAGCTGCGTGTCATCAGCATAGCTATGGTAGCTCATGTTATGCCTTGAGATAATCTGACCTAGTGAATGCATATAGATCGAAAACAGCAGCAGACCCCGGATAGATCCTTGTATAATTCCCTTTTGCACAACCAGTAAATACAATTTAAACAGTTTCCTAGAGATGTGAAACTGGAGAATGCAAGAATCAGCTCCTTTTAGTATATTTCTAAAGCATTCTGTATACACTGGTGAATAACCTGCTAGGATGTAGAAGAACACGTAAAAGGCCTGTAATCTGTAAACTTGCATTTTACATTATAATTTATGTAGTAAATAAAATGCCATTCAATAAATATTGTGAAGAGCAAACACTCACTTAATACTGCCCATTTTAATACTGACGGTGGTCCAAAAGAAAAATCAGCTGATTTGTTAACTAAAGCTCTCCATAAACTTGTTTTTTTATCATATGTAAGTATTTCCTGAATCTCTTCTACATCCGAAACCCTTTGCAGATACAATATGGACAGGTAGGAATGGACAGACAGTGTATGGGCACCTGCCAACGTTAAGGCATGATTTTATTTTTTTCTACTAGCAAATCATAAGGACTATCTGTATTTTCTCAGTCAGTCTTAAAATACTGCAGTATACCTTCAAACATACTTTGAATTTAATGCTATACACTACAATGAAACAATGTTAGTGTATTTTTAAATTAGGGAAAATAGTGAATTGTTGTTACCTCAATTTCAAATTCAAAATGTCACCATTCTATCCAGGAATATGATTTTTATCAGAATTTCTAAAGTCATTTTCAATGTACTGTTAAAGAATATCATCATTTTGAGGTCCTTTGGCTTCATTTACTGTACAGTACTTCCAAATGGCAGTTTGTTCAGCTCTTAAACACAACATGTCCTGAATCTCCTCCACTCACCTTGAAGTAACATTCAGTACATATTACATTGCTAGGTACAAAACCTTATATATTCTGCAGACTTTCCTTATACTGATAATCTATTTAGACTTTCAATAAAAGAAATAAAAACTATGTACAAGTCACTAAAGATTTACACTGATTGAATATATATTAATGTTTTCAAATAATTATTATTTTAACTGATTGGTATTTTCTCTACTGCTCAGCAGGACTCAGCATGAGAGCAATTTTAATTAATCAGGATCAGCTGTGAAGATACAATTTGACAGTAGTGGCCCAGTTGCTCTGGGATCAATAACTTCAAGTAATAAAAAAGAGGAGAGAAGAAAGACAAGAATGAAGAGAGGAAAAGGGCCTAGTATAAAACTGCATTTTGGGCATCATTATGGAAAGGAGTTGCTGCTTAGATAAAGTTGTCTGGTGCAGCAATAATTTACTAATATGCCATTATGCATGAAGTGGACAACAATATTCTGTTTATGCTATTGATTCAAAAGTGATTTTCTACCTTACAATGTGTTTTATATATTTCCCAATATGCATACTAATTGAATGCAACAGGAGAAGTGTTAAGTTATATAAGTTGACTAAAAATTAAAAGGTTATACTTTGGTGTTTAAAAAACTTAAAAGCTTAAGCAAATTCAAATTTAGTTCATTTTAGGATTTTTTATTAATATAAAAACAGTGATAATTTTCACATTGGGCAGGAGATTTTATGGAAAAATGATATGAAAATGACAAAAACATAAACTAATATTACTTAAAGTTTTGTAAGCTTAACTCTAAAAGAGTCAGATTAAACTGTGAATTATCAAAAAACTCTTGTCATTAATTAAACATAACAGTACAAACATGCCTATTACAGTAAGTCTGATGCACCTCATTCAAAAATAAGAATACAGTAGATCCAGAAAGTATTCTGATTCTTTCACTTTTTTCACATTTCATTATGTAGTACCCACTATCATTCAATACCATAGAATATAAAAGCAAACTTTTTAAAATTTTTGCAAATTTAATAAAAATAAAAGACTGGAATATCATATTGACACAAGTATTCAGAGCCATTGCTTTCACATTCTTTGATCATCATTTAAATGTTTCCACACACTTGTTTGGAGTCCACCTGTGTCAATTCAGTTGACTGGATATGATTAGGAAAGGTACACATCTGTCTATAGGAGGTGGACAAAGAAGATAATGTGCATCAGAACAAAAACCGGCCATTAGGTTGAAGGAAATGTCTGCAGTGCTTACAGGCAGGATTGTGTTGAGGCATAGATCTGGAGAGACATACAAAAAAGGTTCCCAAGAGCACAGATGCCTTCATTCTTAAATAGATTAAGTTTGAAACAACGACCACTCTTCCTGGAGCTGGCCTCCAGGCCAAACTGACCAATTGTGGGAGAAATGGCTATGGTATGTGTGGTGACCAAGAACCTGATGGTCACTGTAGCTCAGCTCCAGAGAACCTGTAGATGGGAGAAACTTCCAAAGGAAAACCATCACTGCATCACTTTACCAATCTGGGTTTTATGACAGAATGGATAGCCATATGTATCTTCTTGGTAAAATAACCTTTAACTAACCCTTTTAGAGTCTGAAAAAGTCTCCTAAAGTTTCTCACAGTCTGAGTGTCCAAGACTCTCTGATCTGATGAAGCCAAGATTAGTGTCAATGCCCACAGGAAACCAGGCACAGCTTATTATCTGTGCAATGCCATTCCATCGGATAATGGTGACAGCATCATATTCTGGGGTTGTTTTTCAGCAACAGAGACTAGTTGGCTAGACAGGTTTGAGGGAAAACTGAATGGATAAAAGTACAGAGACATCCTTAATGAAAACCTGTTCCATAGTGCACAGGATGGACCTTGAACTGGGCTGAAGATTCACCTTCCAACAGCACAATGACCCTAAGCACAAAGCTAAGACAACAGAGTCGAACATCTCTGGAAATAGCTGAATGCTGATGGTCTCCATCGAACCTGACAGAGCTTGAGAGATCTGTGGAATAAAATTGCAGAAAATCACAAAATCTAAAAAAGGAAGCGACATGCACCAATAATTTACATAAAACCTCCTCAAATGCCCTTCATTTTCATTGTAAAACACTAATTCTATACAAATTCTAGTTATTTCCATCAACAGAAATATTGTCAAATCTAAAAATTCAGTAATATTAATTATATCTTTGTTTGCCTCCTCTCCTTTGCATTTTTCTGGCACAGGTTATTGAAATGAATGTAAATAATGTGTCATTATGTTTATTAAGGCTATGAAAGAATTTCACAAAAAATGGAAATAGAAGTTGACATTTATACAGTATTTCACAGAATTAGTGTACTGCATGTTGCACTTTTTTATAACTTTGCCTTTGGGAAACTGTTAAAATGTAACTTTTTTTTCCTACAGGCTTCTCTTTGGATCAATAAAGTATCCGACTCTTTATATATTGAAATATTTGTTTTTATCATCTTTATTTTTCAGGCAGCATGTTCTCTTATTTGTAAAGGTTCTCTCTCATATAGTAGCTCCAAGGCACCTTCTCTTTGTCTGTGTAGAGCTTGCACTCCTCTCCTTGTGGATTTTCATTCAGTGCCCTGGTTTCCTTCCACATTCTAAAGAGAAGTTGGGCTAACTGGTGCATATAAATAAATAATCTTAGATTGAGCAGTGTGTGATCATTGACATCATTGTGTTTTGTAATGAACTGGCACACTGTACAGGTTTGGTTCTTACCCTGATTTTACAGAATAAGGCTCTTATACTTCTATTACCCTCAAATAGACTTAGTGGGTAAAATAATTGACTGATTACTAGATGGATCTTTGTATTTTAATTGCTATGATAGAAATGTGGTTGGGGCTACTGCCTCACATGTTCATGAGGCTTCATTTGGTTCCAGGCCTTGTCATTTTATGTGTATTAATCAGAAGATTCTTCCTTTGATTTTCATCAAGAACGTCCAATATCCTCCGCCATCTCATATCTGTCTAGAATGAGTGAAGATGGATGTGTGAATAGTGTCCCTCCAGAGCTGGGTCCTGCTTTTTTCCTTATGCTACCCAGATAAGTTCTGAACTATGTATATGTTTTTATTAGAAAATGTGAACTAATAAAATTAATTAAGTGCTATTATTTGAATTTTTTGTCAATTTTAATATTGTTTTTATGTTAAAGACCAGGTCATATTAAAATAGAAAATGAATCACTCTTAAAATACTACACTTTGCTCCAACAACTGACATGCAACATGCACAAATATAAAGGTAATTATGATAAAAAATTCTTGTGCGCCATGAGTATTGTACTCAGATGAAAACTTGCTTTGTTCATTTCTTCTTTTTTTTTAATGGTAATCAGCATGTAACATGATTTCTTCTATGAATAATATAAAACTGTCAATGGAGACATAATAATAGTATCTTTTGAGCACCTGGCAAGAGACACATGTGTGAGTAAACGAATTTCTGTGGCAAATAAAATAAATCAATATATGCATTTGCAGTTGTCAATGAGGAGAGCCCTTTGATAGTAAATGCATTTTGACACAATCTTCAGTTATTTTTACTTAATGTTAATAAAATAAATTACTTTATGTAGCTCAGTTATTACATTATATAGCAACATTCTTGCTGAATGCCTTCATTATATTCATCAGATATATATTATCATAAAAATAATTTTTAGGTCTGAGGTAAAGTTTACTTTTTTCCTACTATATATTACTAGTCAAATACTATAGAGTTTAGGGTTTGCTGTGCTCTCTGTACCTTTAAGTGACTTACGTTTGACAGACAGGTAATACATGGAGGCATATTGTATAACTAATTAACAAAAGGCTTCTAGTTCAAATCCAGGATGATATAAACAGCCCACCAGCTCACACTGGGCATTATATTAACTAAAAAACATTTGATTGAACCACAAATGTGCAAATCAGTATATGTTAGTTTAAAGCGTTTCTAAGTAGTATATAAGTGATGAAAAAAAAAATTTTAAACCTTCTTTGTTTAGAAAAAAAATCTGTATTGTATATGCCAGTTTTCTGAGTGCTGCATGCATATAGGCCTGTTAACTCTTACATGTGGCTTTTATGGCTTTTTTTTTGCATAACTCTGTACTTGGCAGCTGGCAGTTAAACAAAGAAATCTAAAAACAGGTGCTTGTACTACTTTCAGTTAACTATTGAATTTTTACTGTATCACAAATTTTAAAATAAATATAGAATAGTTTTAGGGAAAACCAAAAAAGTAATACATTGTGATTCATCACAGCATCAATTACAGTACTGAAATTATAAAAATGTCTTTTCAGTCGGGAAAATAAGTATTGAGCATGTCAACACTTTTCTCAGTAAGTATATTTCCAATGAGGCTATTCAGATGACATTTTCAACAGACATTGGTATTAATTCAAGCAATCCACAAATATAAAGAATTCACAATATTAAAGTCCATAAGTAAAGGTATGTGTAATAAAGTGGAATGACAAAGGGAAAAAGTATTGAACATGCTAATTTAATACTTGGTGGAGAAGCCTTTGTCTGTAATGACAGCTTCAAGATGCTTCCTGTATGAAGGAACCAATCATCTGTAGTGCTCAGGTGTGATTCTGACCCATTCTTCTAAAGTGATTGTCTTTAAATCTTGAATATATTTACTGAAAAAAATGTTGACGTGTTCAATACTTATTTCCCCCACTGTATTTATAAAATTATATCACAGGCATCTATCCATTTAGTTCTATTAATTAGACATAAGTTAGGAACTACTCCTGGAAGGAGCATTTTTCCAATATTTAGCAAATATCTGCTAATATGAAATACAGTATGATTTAATTACTTAATTTTAATCATATTTCACATTTACTGTATGAAAACACCAAAGAATATTTTTAAAGCATGAAAGTTTACTTCAAGTTAATTTACTAATTTCCCTCACTGTTTAACTCACAAAACCAGGTTCAATGTCCATTCATCCTGTCTTGAATGCACTTAATCTAGCTGAAGACAGCCAGGAGACGGCACCTGTCACAACAGCATTGGGTACAAAGCAGGGACCAACCCCGGAAGGGGTGTCAGTTTATCAGTGGGCAGGTATTATATAACTTTTCATTATTCATTTTTAATCATCTTTTAAGCAAAAGTATTTATTGTGTAAGAGTGTAATTTTTAAATCTTGAACTTTGCTTTGATTTTTAAATTTAAAATTAAATTTCACAAACTATTTATGAAGTTATGTTTTTTTTATTCTTTAAGTAATTATTACATGTAAACAATAAACAAGCATATTTCAAATGATAATAGATGCACTTTTTCTGGTAAGAGCAGAAAGATTTGTGAAAATATGCAAACCAAATCTTTATCAAGTCATCATTTTTCTTGGATTTCATTTAAAATGATGCACATTTGCATGAGATTGCAGCATAGTGACCAGATCTGCTGTCTTAAGGTCTATGCATTGATAATATAGTTTTTCTGTTTTTTTAAGTTTTTACAATGCACTTTAGAATTCCACCAGTTGCCAAAGAAAAACATATTATGGTAACTGGAGACTCAAAATTGGCGCAGTGTGAATGAGTGCACTGCAGTGAATTGGTAGATTGCTGCTCAGTACCTCATGTTGCCAATACAAGATAAAGCTCCCTATGACCCTGAAACTCCAAACAGGCTTTTATCATGGTATGTACCAAGTCATTTTTCAACAGACCTAAACCACACTCATTTTGACACTAATAGAGAGAACGCAAGCTTCCATGTGCTCTAGAAAATCAATTAAATTAAAAAACCAGTGTAAGCTGATTTGATAATGGATAGGATGGATGGAGCACCATAACCTTTCTAATTATTTATTTTTTTATTTAAACACAGTGTGTATATACATATTTATACATGCAATTTCAGAATCTATTATGTGTACTTTCAGGCATAATTTTATGTCAAATTATATACTGTACAGAATACAGTCATGATAATCCTTGTTAATCACAGCATGAGTTGCATGGAAAATTTAAAAGCTCAAATAATCCAATTAGTTTATTGTTCTGAAGATTTCATTAACAGTGAACAGGTCTATTACAGTAAATTAGATGACACAAGAGCTGTTTGATAATTTATAGGCAAAGAAAATAGAAGGAACATTCACAGAATGCATTAGATAAAAACGTGAGGAAGGTGAAGGCGACTAAAATACCTCAGTGGATGTAAAAAGGTTCTAATACAGTCTGACCCATAAGTATTTGGACAGTGATACAATTTTCATAATTTTTGCTCTGTGTGCTGCCACAATGGATTTTGAAATGAAGTAATAAAGATATGATTGAGTTGTAGACTTACAGTTTTAATATAAGATGTTTAACAAAGACATTGTATGAGCCATTTAGAAGACAGCCATTTTTATATATGGTCCCCCCCATTTTCAGGAACTCTAAAGTATTTGGACAAGTTAATATAACACATAAATATAATGATCATTTTCAATATTTTGTTGAAAATCCTTTGCAGTCAATGACTGCCTGAAGTTTGGAACCCTTGGTCTTCTCCAAGTGCTGGGTTTCGACCGTAGTGATACTTTGCCCGTCCTTTACTGCGGCTGTCTTCAAGTGCTGCTTGTTCGTTGGACATTCTGCCTTCAGTTTTGTCTTCAGCAAGTGAAATGGATGTATATTCTACTTCTTTGCCTACAAAAGCATTTGGTTTGCTGTCACATTATTTTCTGGCTCATTGTTCATCTGTACTATGAAGCATTGTCCTATCAGTTTTGCAGCATTTTTCTGAATTTAACACTAGAATCCCTGAAGCCTATGAAAAAACTTGTAATCCCAGCCCACCTTAAATTCCTTCGCACCTCTCCATCAGCATATTTTGTTTTGTAAATGTGTCGCTTAGCACAAGTAGCAATTGTCCCTACTATCCCTTGCCCCCTCTTGACATAGCTCAACTCGGGCAAAAAGTTCTCCCACCTTAAGCCAAGGCTACTTATCTGCTTGTGATGTGCCTGGAGTTATATAGGGTAAATAATACAGTATATCAGTATTTCGAATACATGCTTTTCATGTGTGTTTCATGTCTACAAAAATCTGGATAAGTGTAGGATGAAAGGAAATGCAAGGCAAGAAATGCTGAACACATACCTAAAGCAGAAACTTTTTCCATGTTATACTAATAATGACATGAAGTGTATAATGTGTGAAGACTTTAGTCCAAATATCAAATAAACACATGTGCTTTTTTTAAAAAATATAACCAAAGTAAAAAAAAAAAAAATCATTCAATTTACACGTTTCTGTCAATAAGTTACAAACCCAAGCTCAAATGACCATCGACAGAAAGCTAATATATATTCCTGGATGGTGTAGAGGTATGAGCTGCTGCTTTATAATCGAAAGGTTGCAGGTTTGAGACCAGGCGCTCCATGTTTTGAGTAGTGAGCTGCTATTATTACTACTATAATATAATAAAAATGTACATTTCATTTGAGTCTGTAACACCCAGTGTAAATTTTGGCCACTTGTGAAAGTGCTTTTTTTATTATTCAGTTTTATTCTCTCAGTGATGTTCACGTGGTACAACGAACTTGCCTTTCCCTCTCTGAGTTGATGCTGTTTATCTCCATTCTTTTCACAAGAGCAGCGTCCAGAGATTGTTCCTGGCTCCCGCATGATGCTTACTGGGACGTGCACGACCCATGATGAAATAATTTATTGCAGCATTGCTGTCTTTTTTCAACATACTAACCCCCAATTTCTGCCCTTCCTTTTCTTTCTCCAGGTAACCTATCATCACACACCAATCATCCTCTTTAATAAAACCCCTGTGTGCGTCCAGGTGTCCAAGTGTGTGTGTCTTCTGGGGATGTGTGCATGCGCGGGGCATTGCACACTGGAAGCTGGGCACACAGTGAACGGCCTATCCACAGCCATGCATGATAAGCAAATAAAGCACACACACTGGAAGAAACATATCCTGGAAGAACGGTCAACTCAACAAGTAAACATCAACAAAAGAAAGGCTGAAAGACAAAGAAAAATACGAGCAAATAGATCGATTGAAGAAAAAGAAAATGAGCGTCAGAAAAACACCAAAAGAGAAAGACTCATAAGAGCAAACCTTAGAAAAAGTTGGCATTTACTTGACAGAACCAGTATTCAGCCACGGTCAGTTATATGTTGCATTATCAAGAGTTAGAAGTTTTCCAGATGTTGTTGTGAAGGTTGTAGGTGAGTTTTCCAGATGTTGTTGTCAAGGTTGTAGATGGTCCTGAACAAGGCAAACTGTTGCCAACAGACAGAATACTTACAAGAAATGTTGTCTATAATGAAATTTTATAGAAACATTTCATGAGGTAAAAAAATAGAAAATTTTTCCTAAATATCTTCTTCAGATATTGTGTATTACAGATTGTTACAAAGTTTTACACTAAGGCAATATGAATTGTACTTACTGTACTGTCATATATGTTTCTATTTTATTTTGATTATTATTTTACTTTAGGCTTCTTGCAAAAATATTTTTGACAAAAAAAATTAGACAACAAACAGAATGAGGTGAAGGACCCTTGCCATTTAATATAGACTGTTCCTACTAATGTTTATGCACTACTGTTCTAGTGCCCGTTATTGTAACGGGCTTAATGTCTAGTCAGTAATAAATGTCAAGCCATCTGTAAGCTTAGCACATCAATACTTCAAAACTTTTAAGGAATACTGAAATATCTTCGTAGTACATGTTTAATTATTCACTTATAACTGTTTAATTATTTACTTATAACTGTCCATCCAGGTTCACACCAGTCCCAGCAAGCATACAGAGTGAGGCAGGAATGATCCTTGAATGGAGTGCCAGCATATCGCTCCCATGATACCACTGTGACCACAGGTTTAATTACTAACAGTATACATTATGTAAATGAAGTTAAAAATGTATCTGTATAATGTAATATACATACTTTAATACATTTCATCTTAAAAATGATATCAAAAGCTCCAATAAGATGGCTCTTGGAAATCTAAGTCAACTTAGAAGACAGTCGTCATCATCTGTAAATATGCTCTGTCTTCTATTGAATTGAATTGCTTTTTTGTTATTGTATGGTACAATGAGATTCAATATGCAAATCCTCCATAAACTTATTTTCATTTAAAATTGTAAAATAACAACAATAATAATCATAATAACACGATAAAAAACAATGAAAAATATACAATATGAAAGCATAAGTGGCTCAGGTTGTGCAATATTACAACTGTAATGCAAGTTTTGTACTTATAAGTACGAGCAGTTCTAGTGGGAGAACTTGATGGACTGACTGAGTGTATTTATAGCTCTTAAAATGAAACTGTTTCTGAACCGCGAGGTCCATACAGGAAAGGCTCTGAAGTGTTTGTCGAATGAGAGAAGTTCAAATAGACTGTGGCTGAGGCAGCATGTGCTAGATGCTGCATCCTGATAATTCTCTCCACTCTTGACACAATCTGCTGTAAACCTTTCCAATCAGCTGCGGTACAACTGTGATTCTACACTCAGATACAGTGGGTTAAAATATTCTTGAGTAGTGCACTGAGAGTAGCAACACTAAAGCAGCTATGGACCATTATATTGTTACAGGTTGATTACAATCAGATGCTTTAAACTAATAAATGATATGCTGTTAATCTCAGTGCATTTGATAAAGCCACATAAGGAATGTGAATCTAAAAAGAAAGGGAAACCACACAAGCAGAGTAGCACTGTTTTGATGCTGGGTGCCGGCAGACTGTAAAACCAAGCCGAAAAATTGCATACGCAATGGTTTGAGCAGGCATGAGAATGCGTGTGGCTTTACGCCAAGTTTAGCTTTTATACATCGCAATGTGAGTGTGGAAACGGGCGTATGCAACATTTTTGTGCGCACAAACCGTTTATAAATGAAGACCCTGGAAATTCACACATATAGCGACAGTCATTCATGTGCCTTGAAAGAATGTGTCCATCACTATATCAGATTATAATAATTCACCATTTCTATTTCAACTTTTTTATGTTGTGTTAGGATTTGGTTATTACGACAACAAAATATTCCTATAAAGACATAAGCTTAAACCACCGTTGTTGGCATTCGCTAGGTGTGTTTCAAACATCTTGTTTTCAATACAATGTTAATTCTACATAGTATCTATAAAACCCAGTTTCTGTTTGTATGTTTTTAATATACAGCTTTATGCATAATTCTTACAAATAGTCAGAATTTTGACATGTAACTTTTGGCCTTGTTTCCTCTAAGAAGCAGCAGGAGTGGCTCAGCTTTGCAGCCACAGTTTCAAAAAAGCGAATGGTATGAAATACTATAGTATGATCTACCAACAAAGGAGCAGTATCATCTGTGTTGTGATGGTGGTCTGATGGTTAACAGGGTTGTCTTTAAAAAAAAAAATGGTTTGATTCCCATCCATTATATTTAACTTTTTGTTTAGCATAAATTTTCCATCAATATTTTTGTCATGGCAAAAGCTGGTCCAAGTGGAGGTATATTGTGACCAGAGTTTTTAATTGTAGCTTGTGGTTCTTTGCACCAGAAGGATAAATTAAGAATATTGTATGCAAGATATTTTCCAATACAAATAGTTACCGGTATGTGCTTAATACAAGTTTAAGGGTAATAAAATTTGGTAATACATCATTTGTAATTAATTTTCACCTTATGTCTCCTACTTTCTCAGCCAGGCAGCTCCAGGTAACTCAACTATAATACTGTCCATAATTTCCCCACATACATTATGTACATTTTATATATATTTTTTCACATTGACACAATTCAGTTCTTCCCACTGCACAAACCAAGGAGCACAGGAGAAACCCCTGGAGAGAAAGTTGAGAGCCTGCTGCACTTCTTTTTTCAACAAGAGACTAGATCTGCAATAGACAAGGCATGCCCCTTTTGCTCAATCTAAATTCTAGGTAATTGAAGCAGTCCAGGAAGGTCAGGAAGAAATAATGGTGGCTGCCCCTTCTGTGAGGTAAACAAGGAAAGAAGGAATTTAAGTTTGTCTGTGACGTCTCCTCAGAGAATACCTTTGTGATTAAAAAAGGGTCATTACTCTGCTAACTGGGATAAGTTGAGTTTATTTTGCCATATGGTACTTGTCCCTAAATACTTGAAATTTCAAATGAGACAGAGAAATAGAAAAACAAGAAACGTAGTTGTACATTGGGGCACCAGCTTTAAACATAAATCTTTGTATTATGTCTTGAATGAAAAAAAAAACAGTATATTTAAGAGCTTTGTGTCTTTTTACATGGTCTCTAGCAGTGTTGTGGTAGTGTCCCTGGGTGAGCACCTGAGAGGGATATGTGTTTCAGTTGGCCGTAGACTGCCTGAGGGGGAGAAAATACCTGGAGTAGCTGACAGTAAAACAGCCCCTTCAGCAGTATTTTGGGGGGCACAGGCACAGCATTTAGAGAGCACTTTGATCACATCTCCTGGCTGCTAAAGCCTATCACGCCAGAAGCGTGGCAGCTGGCAATCCTCAGATGTGGACACTGGCATTGGGTCGGCTTATAGGGCTGGGAAAATAGTGTGTCATATGGCTTTCCTCTGATTCTGGGTGAGCAGAGTAAAGGCTTGTTTATACTTCACGCTCAATTCCCAGCGTTCAGCAGGTCCTCAGAAATTGATGCGACGCGTGTGCAAGTTGCAGTCCCAGCAAAAAGTTGGGGGTAGAAGTGTAATAAAAGTTGGAATGTGACATCAGAGTTTCTGTTTATTAAATACATGTGACAGAAAGCTGCTTTGCAGATCCCTCCGGGATTGATGTGCCTGTTTCAATGTTTAATGAATGGTTCGATGTGGTGAAACAAAATGCTGACATACAAATGTATTTATGGTGTTTTTATATTCAAGCGTTGCATATTCCCCATCATAATGACCAAATACATTTTAAAAGTCTCACATACCATCGTCTGTGCCGTCTTTTTTTTTTTTGCACCTTCACAACAGCAACAGAATGTACATCGCTGTATTTGAGCCACAGTGAAAAAAATTAAGGACAAAAATTAAGGCTTTAATATCAAAATGTCCACTTTAATCTCGTAGTTTACTTTATCATTAAAGTAGACCAATCAATCAATCAATCAATCAACATTTATTTATATAGCACATATTCATACAAAAAAAAATGTAGCTCAAAGTGCTTTACAAAATGAATAGAGTAATAGAAGACACAATAAAAGATAAACATAAGTCAACATTAATTAACATAGAATAAGAGTAAGGTCCGATGGCCAGGGTGGACAGAAAAACAAAAAACTCCAAAAGCTGGAGAAAAAAATAAAATCTGTAGGGGTTCCAGACCAAGAGACCGCCCAGTCCCCTCTGGGCATTCTACCTAACATAAATCATCATATTTTCATGGAAGGACCTGATGATGATGGTCACGTAGACTTCTGGCTTTCAGTCCATCATTGTTGGAGCATCATGATGCTTTGAGTAGGTGGTGGTGGCGCAGGCCGCCACCACAAAGAAACCGGAAAAAGAAACAGAAGAGAGAGTAGGGGTCAGTACGGATTTTAGAGCCACCATGAATAGTTATTATGAAGAATTGAACATACAGAGTATCAGGATTATGTTAAAGTGAAGTTATAAAAAGGCCATGTTAAAGTAATGTGTTTTCAGCAGTGTTTTAAACTGCTCTACTGTACTAGCCTGGCGAATTCCTATCGGCAGGCTATTCCAGATTTTAGGTGCATAGCAGCAGAAGGCCGCCTCACCACTTCTTTTAAGTTTAGCTTTTGGAATTATAAGGAGACACTCATTTGAAGATCTAAGGTTACGATTTGGAATATAACATGTCAGACATTCCAATCTATAAGATGGAGCGAGATTATTTAAGGTTTTATAAACCATAAGCAGTATTTTAAAGTCAATCCTGAATGACACAGGCAACCAGTGTAGTGACATCAAAACTGGAGAAATGTGTTCGGATTTTCTTTTCCCAGTTAGGATTCTAGCAGCTGCATTCTGCACTCGTTGCAAATGATTTATGTCTTTTTTGGGTAGTCCTGAGAGGAGTGCGTTACAGTAATCTAGTCTACTGAAAACAAAAGCGTGAATTAATTTCTCAGCATCTTTCAATGATATAAGAGGTCTAACTTTAGCTATGTTTCTTAAATGAAAAAATGCTGTCCTAGTGGTCTGATGAATATGCGATTTAAAATTCAGATTACAGTCAACGGTTACCCCTAAATTTTTTACTTCCGTCTTAACTACTAATCCTAGTGCATTAAGTTTATTTCTGATAACCTCGCTGAATCCATTATTGCCAATTACCAAAATTTCAGTTTGTGAAATTTTAGACCACCATAAACGTCATCTTAAAACCGGCCCAGTTGTTAATTGCTACATACTTCTGTGGCTTCGTCCTGACCTGAGAGCAGTGGCAAGCAGCAACAGATCTCCACACAGAACACATTAAATGTATAATATTCCAACTCTCTGCACATTTAGAATCCTTAGATTTATACTTGATATCACTTTCATGATAAAACACATTAAAGTATGTGTGTTACATTTTACAGATAAATCTTTAATTTAGTTTAAATAATGAATACTACTAATAATTACACACATGGGAGTGACATGATTGCGGAGCGGTAGCGCTGCTGTCTCACAGGGAGTCACGTTGCTGGTGTTCCCTGCCTGAAATTTACATGTTTTCCTGCTAGGTTTCCACAGTGTGCTCTGGTTTCCTTCCAAAGATATGCAGATTTGGGAATGCCAAAATTGATGTTAGTTTATGTGAAGGCTTGTATTCACCTTGCGGTGAGCTGATGCCCTGGGCCGTCCAGGAATTGTTTCTGCCTTGTGCCCAGTGCTAGCAGGAACCGGCACATCCTTGGATTAATGGATTTAATCATTAAACATCCTTTTCAGAAATATTGCGGCAAGGTGTCCTCAGAATTTAATGGTTGTTTCAGACAATTCACAACACAGTGAAGCTGAACGGTTTCTCACCGTGATGATATCTTGCACTGCCACCTGGTGGAATCTTCCAGATTTACATAAAATATGCGCACAAGTAAAAATAGCAAAACGTTTGTGTAGCAGTAGCATACGCTTCAGCATGTGTCGCGTGAAGTATAAACCTGGCCTTAGGTGGAGCGGGGCAGCATGTGTGAGCGGACAAAGGGGCAAAGCAGTAGAAAGTGTGTAACGGACACTCACCAGCAATTAGTGTAAACAGGCTAATTCCATTCCTTCATCCCCTGCATCCCCTCATTAGAATACATTACAAATTACAGAGTATACATATATAACAGTGTGGCACAGTAAGGAGACCTGGGTTCACTTCCCGTGTCCTCCCTGCATGGAGTTTGCATGTTCTGCCCATGTCTGCATGGGTTTCCCCTGGGTGTGTCTTTGTCACATACATTTAATATGGTGTACAATGGCATCCCATGCCTCGTGGCAGTTCCACCTTTTGCAAACTTTTACAAATGTTATCAAACAAGGTCTCAAGTCAAGACCTGATTGCACACAAATTCAGCCATGTGCAGAGATGAAATACAGAGCACTAGCCAATGGAAGCCAGAAGTCTAACCCATTTCTCTGTGTTTTACAATCTTTAGAATAATACAAATCATACAAATTGATAGAGAAGTGGTTTACACACTCACCCTGTAATATTTCTATTACTTTTGACTCCATGAAAAGATGTACTTAAGACGAAAGCACAAAGTTGACTAAATATTTATAATACCTAACATACCATTTATATTACTGAAACCAAAGCTATGTAGTTTTTTTTCCTGTTTCTGTTTTGATTAAATCTATGCTTACCTTTTTAAAAACATAGCACTAGAGAAAATGCTGATCTTATTGTATTGTCTTGGTTTATTTTTGCCAAATATGTATAGAAAAGAAAAAAACACCCAGAAACATTTTAGAATTGCAGGATTTTTGGGCACATTTTACTTGGAATACATATTCAATCAAGAATTTCTCACATTTTATGCATCATATGTATAATAAACAGAAACAATGTATTCTGGCACTTTAATAATATATATATTAAAACAAAATGGTAGTTTTGTTGACATTTTATTTGTATATTTTAACTGTTATTTCTATTGTTATTCCAGTTAACAATATGTATCTATTTTCAAAAAATAGTGTTTTGTGTCTTCTCTTAACTTCTTTTCTTTCATAATTTTCAGTCCATTTGCTGTTTTTTGTAGGTGTGTAGATTTTGCTACCAACCTTCTCTTGTTTTCCTGATGGCATGAAATATGTTGCCAAATGAATCTAAAAGCTCTAATTAAATTCTTTCCACCTTCAATCAGTATTCTACAGTATATGTTAATGACAGTGTGTAACATTTATCAAAATTATACAGTGAGTTATGTATAAAGCTACAAATTATCCATATAACATTTTATTCCGCATTTTTATGAAATTACAGAACAGTGCATCCAATGTAACTTAGCAATTAAAGTTGTCTGAAAAGCTGAGCAATGATTCAAGCACTCAAACATTTTTTCAACTGTCTATCCATGCAATTATTAAAGGAGAAATGTCATCAAAGTTGATCAGCAACAGTTTTTGATTTCTGTAAATCATGATTTAAAAGTTTTGCACATCCATCCATGGTTCCTACTAAATTATGTTCACTGATTTACTTTTTTTTTTTCTTCAGAAATCATGTCTGTTGGTTTAGCAGCATTCAGTTATCCAAAATCCTGATTTCATTCATCACCACAAGGCTTACAAATTCTGTTTTATATTTCTTGAATAAAGATTAAATTGTTACACTTTTATAGCTTTAAAAACAAAATATTAAGTATGTGTGTGTTAAGAAGTGTGCCTTGCGATGGACTGGGAGCCCATTTAAAGGTGGTTCCTGCTGGGACAAGCTATGACTCCCTGTGGGTTCTTGAAATAAACTAATAACAGTAACTTCCAATCAGTCTGTGTTTGTATGCATGATATCGCAGTCAATTTCCTGACATAAAGTGCAATGTTGAACATCACATACCATCTTAATAAAACAGAACAGTAGCTCAGTGCAGTAAAAAAATACAGACTTTGTGAAAATTAACCCACCATTTCTGTTACTGACTGGAAATTCTATAGAGTAACAGGCTACTGGCAATTTTAACAGAAAGTCCGTACCCTATGAGTGGATAGTCATCGTCAAATGTTTTAATAAAATTTTACACTTTTCTTATAAATTGGCCATAATAGAGTTGAATGAGTGTGAATAAAACATATACCAATCAAAGCATAAATAAGTTTTTTGTTGGTTGTGGAAAGATTATTTGCATTGCACTCTGTGGTCTGTCTCTCTTAGCTTAGAAGGAAGACAAAGCTATTGACTGTTCATAGTTGTTCAAATAGACAGTAGTCTTTGAGGATCTTTCTTAGCTTTTTACTTTTCTATTTAACATGCTGTTCAGCTACCAGGAATAAAACTAATACAGTGTAATGTGCCTTAAAAAATAAAAAGTGACCTCTTTCTCATTAAGCACGTGTTTTATATCTACATTATAAAAAAGCAAATTAAGAACATACAGCTAGAGGCATTAGACTAAATAGAAAATACTAATAATGCTGTATATATAAAATATTACAGAGAAAGATATATTGCATTGTAATAGATCCCCTTCAAAACATAGAGGGGTGATGGTTAGTTTTACCATATCTGCATGCAATGTAAATAACTGATCCTTCTTTTCATTTTCACATTCTTCCCACTTTTATTTTTCTTGTTATTAAATATTGAAAAATTAAAGTGTTTTCTTTCATGTAATTTCAAATTACAAACATTACACTAGTCAATTCTACTTTAAATAAATGAATAAATTAAGTTTTTGTATCTTGTATAATGTTCTGTGAAGCTAAAGAACCCGTTTTTGTCATTTAATCTAACATTTTAACTCATTGAAACAATTCATGACAGAGAAAGCTGTCATTAGGCTTGATTGACACATACAGCTGAGTGTCATCTTCAAATAAGTGAAAGTGAATATTAAGTTTCCCAACTATACTTGCAGCTGATTCACAGACTGTAAAAATGTATTTAAAACTGCACAGATTTAACAGGCAGTTCACATTAATGTACATAAGGACATTTTGATTGAAAAAGAAAGTGTGTAGTTAAGGTAAAATGAATCAAAACAAGATATGCTTTTACATACATTTCTATGAAAGTGTAAACACATGCATTTTCTAAATGTGCAATTTGCACACAAAGACCAAGTAAACTACTTAGCTAGCACAGTAAGCAGACATTGAATATCAAATACTACAACTAACAACAAGATTATTTTTTTTTATTATATACAGAAGCACAAGACAAATTAGATAAAAAAACTTCAAAATGTGGCATAGCGTTAATGTTTTCCTGTTTCCTGCAAGTATATTGTTGGGCTTTCAGTGCACCATTTAGCAGACAGTAGCAGGCCAAACAGGGAATGACAAAGGTGTATTGTGTCTCTGTTACTGCGGCTTGGCTTCTTCTTCAGTCAGCTAGCATACAGTCCCGATGATCTGCTAAGCTGCCTTCACCACGCAATGTAGATCTATTTGCTTGTCAGCTGTACTGTGGGAGTACCACATAGTCACACAGGCAGTTGAGGATACATTTGAAGGTGCTGTGAAAAAATTTAGTAAGATGTGTTGCGAGATTTGGGCCTGTTTCAGTCTCCTAAGGAAATAAATCCTAGTTGGACATTTTTCTCCTCAAAAGAGATGTAAAGATGCAATGTCAGCTGTTTGATTATATAAACACAAAAGAAGATGATGCTCTGCACACATTAAAGCATTAGAAACATTTTGACAGGAACTGGCCATTTAGCTCAACAAAGCTTGCCAATCCTATCCACCCAATTCCTCCAAAATAACATCAAGTTGAGTTTGGAATGTCCTTGGAGTCCTACTATCTACCATGTCCCTTGGTAACTTACTCCATGTGTCTATAGTGCTTTGTGTAAAGAAATACTTGTTAACATTTGTGTAAATTAAATTTGTTAAGTACCACAGTTCATCTACTGTATTAATTCTTTTTAAAATGTTAAAGACTTAAAACATGTTGCCACTTAATCTCCATTTGCTGAAACTGAAAAGGTTTATCTCCTTTAATCTTTCCTCATAACTCATATCCTGTAGTCCTGGAATCATCCTAGGCACTCTTCTCTGGAACTTTTCTAGCACATCTATGTCTTTTTTATAGCCCTGAGAAAAAAACTGCATACAGTACGTCAGGTAAAGCCTCACCAGTGCATTAAAGATTGAGCATCACCTCCTTGGACTTGTACTCCAAACATTGTGATATACAATTGAACATTCTGTTCGCCTCATTAATGGCTTCTGTACACTGTCTGTATGTTGACAGTGACAAGTCCATTTCAATTCCTAGGTCCTTCTCATGAGGGGTATTTTCAAGTTTCAGACCTCCCATTGTTCATTCAAATCTAACATTTTTACTAACTACATATAATTAATGTTCATCTTTCACACATTTGTAAAAGCCTGTATGCTATGTGGAATAAATGGAGGCCATACCGCATTCCGAACCCGGAAACAGACAGGCAGACCACACAAGTCCAAATACAGCACACTTTTTAATTATTTTTCTTCTGCCCTTACAGCACACAATGCACTCAATCATTTGCAATAAGCTCATTCCCGTCTCTGTCTTTTCTTCTTCTTTCTTTTTTATTTTTTTCTCCTCTGCCACCTCCACTCCTCTCCTCGCAAGCTTTGTCCACCTTCCACCCGACTCTGGCTCCCTGGATGGAGTGAGGCGGCCTCCTGTATAATGCACCTGGAAGCGCTCCAGGTGCTCCCCGATGATCATCTGGAAGAACTTCCTGGTGTGGGAAAAATACTGCATGGGCACCCAGAAGCACTCCAGGTGCACCTGGATCCTCTCCTGGATGGACTTCTGGGTGTGGTGGAAGTGATGCAGTCCAGGGCTCCAACACTGTCCAGGTGCACCCTGGCAGTGGCCACGGGCCCCAGCAGGACTGAGCTTCCAAGCTCTAAGCCCGTGGCCCCAATGCAATCCAGGGTGTTTGCCCTCTCGTGTTCTGGGGGAGATATTGCTTCTCTCCCGATCCTTCCATAATAAAGGTGTCACGGCTGGACAAGGGCCCTAGTCGTCCACCACAGCTATCTAAGTCCTTCTCTAATGATTCAACGGCAATCTGACAATTCCCCCTTAGCTTTGTATCATCTGCAAACTTGACTAGCATGTTTATTATATTCTTGTCCAGATTGTTTATATATAATAAAAAAAGCAGCGGCCCCATGACTGACCTCTGAGGGACACAACTCTTAACATCACCCAGTTCTGATAAGGTTCATTGCACCATACCTCTCTGTTTTCTGTGCTTTAGCCAATTCTGCACCAATCTACACACCACCACTCCTACTTCTTTAGTTTAATGCTGAACTTCTCATGTGGGACCTTATTAAATGTTTTCTGAAACTTAAGATCAACAATACGATATGCAGCACTCTGAAAGTATTGTTTTGTTGCTTCTGCACAGAATCCCTGCACTGGGAATTGATGCCCCACTGTCCGGGGGCATCAACCCCAGAATTAGAAGTGTCTAACCGTTATCAGGTCCTGGCGGAGCTGGACGGTGACTCTGATAATTCTGAGGTGGTAGGCAGGGTTGAGGAGCCCCAACGGGCCACCTCAAAACCAGTTCCCAAAAAGAGAGAGGTAGTGATAGTTGGGGACTCAATCATTGGGGGATTGAAGCGCAGGTGTGCTCCAGAGAGAGAGAGAGAGTCTCGCACGGTGTGTTGCCTTCCGGGAGCACAGGTGGGAGACCTCCCTGGAAGGGTGGATAGGCTCTTGGCCAGAGCGGGGGTGGATCCAGTTGTCATTGTCCACGTTGGAACAAATGACATACATAAGGGTAGTCTGTCAGTTCTGCGTTCCAAATTCAAAGAGTTAGATACCAAGCTGAGGAGCAGAACTGGCAAGGTAGTCTTCTCCGAAGTTCTGCCTGTGCCACACGCCAGTCCAGGTAAAATTGAGGAGATTAGAAGGCTTAACGCATGGCTCAAATCTTGGTGCGGGGTAGAAGGGTATAGGTTTATGGGGCGTTGGGACTCCTTTTGGAACAGATGGGACCTGTTCGCCGTGACGGGTTACATCTGAACCGGAGGAGCACCAATGTATTGGGGAGGCGTATGTGTAGGCTAGTCGAGGATTGTTTAAACTAGGGAATGGGGGGGCAGGGAGTTTAGGACAGGCCTGATTTAGATCTATACATGGAAGAACAAACAATGGTGTAGAAATAAAAATGCATAGTAATGTAAATTTTAAGCAAACACGTAAAGATAGAAGGATTAACACATTAAAAATAGCTTGCCTTAATGCTAGAAGTATCAAAAATAAGGTAAGTGAGTTGGAGTTGTATGTAGCAGAGCATAATTATGATATTATAGCAATAACGGAAACCTGGCTAAATAACAAAGATGGGGATGAGTGTAACATAGAGGGATACACATTTTTTAAGGAAGGATAGACAGAACAGAAAAGGAGGTGGGGTTGCTGTTTATGCCAAACAGGAATTAAATGTAAGTCATCTTCAGTTGGATGATGAGCCCCATCTTAGTGAGGACATGTGGCTTGCCTGGAAAATATTAGGGAAAAGGTCTCATTTTAGGAGTGTGTTATAGACCACCCAATTCAGACAGTAATTTCAACACACATCTTTTAGTAATATCAAAAGGCAAGTTTACAGGGGATATTATAGTCATGGGGACTTTAATTATCCAAATATTAACTGGGATAACCTTACAGATGGAGGAGCACAAGAGCAGGAGTTTTAGAAGTAATCAGTGACTGTTTTTAACACAGCATGTTAAAGCACCAACTAAGGGGTGAAGCCTGTCTGGATTTAGTATTCTGTAATAATCAGGATAGAATTGAGGGTGTAGAGGTGATTGAACCACTAGGGTCAAGTGACCATAATCAATTCTCAGTATTTTGTAAGAGTACAGATGCAAAGACTAAAATTGTTAAGTTGAACTTTAGTAGGGCTAATTTTGAGCAGATGCGACAAAGTCTAAGTAGGATAGACTGGGATAAGCTTTTAAATGTGGAGACAGTCGAGGAGCAGTGGAACAGGTTTAAAATGTTTTACATGTAATGCAGGACAGATACATACCTAAATTTGGAAGTAATAGGAAACTAAAAAACTCCACGATGGATTAATAAAGATTTAAAAAGAAGTTGCAAAGGAAAAACTGCTGTATAAGGCATATAAGACTAATGACTGCAAAGAGAACCGTAGCGTATGAGAACATGAGGGCAACCATTAAGAAGGATATCAGAGAGGCTAAAAGACAGTTGGAGAGGAATATAGCAGATAAGGCGAAAGAAGACCCCAAGAGATTCTTTCAGTATTTTAGTAGTAAAAGAACAGTTAAGGAGGAGGTCAAGTTCATCAGGAATAGTAAAGGGAATTAAAAGATACAGACAATGAAATAGCAGATGCCCTAAACTTACATTTTTCTGAGGTGTTTACAAGTGAGCAAGTGGATAACCTGCCAGAGGTAAACAACTACTAAGGAGGTACTGAGGGATTTGGAAATTGTAGAGGGAGAAGTGCTGCTCAGATTAAATAAGATGAAATCAAACAAATCACCAGGCCCAGATAATATTTATCCTCGTGTTCTTAAGGAGGCTAGTGAGTACATATATAAACCCTTGACACATATTTTTAGGAAGTCACTGTGCACTGGAGAGATTCCAAAGGACTGGAAAATGGCAAATATCATCCCATTATATAAAAAGGGTGACAGGGCAGATCCAAGCAACTATAGGCCAGTAAGCTTAACAAGCATCACAGGAAAATTAATGGAAGGAATTATTAAGGATAAGATTGAGCAACACATGACAAGGACAGGAGTTATTCTGAACAGTCAGCATGGGTTCAGAAGAGGGAGGTCGTGTTTTACTAACATGTTGGAATTCTATGAGGAGGCAACAAAAGGATACGATCAAAGTGGAGCTTATGATATTATTTATCTGGACTTTCAGAAAGCATTTGATAAGGTGCCACATGAGAGGTTGGGCATCAAGTTAAAAGAAGTGGGAGTTCAGGGTGATGTTTTTAGATGGGTGCAGAATTGGCTCAGACACAGGAAGCAGAGGGTGATGGTGCGAGGAACCTCATCAGAACTGGCGATGTTAAGAGTGGTGTTCCACAGGGGTCAGTGCTAGGGCCGCTGCTATTTTTAATATATATAAATGATTTAGATAGGAATATAAGTAACAAGCTGGTTAAGTTTGCAGATGATACCAAGATAGGTGGATTAGCAGATAATTTGGAATCCGTTATATCATTACAGAAGGACTTGGATAGCATACAGGCTTGGGCAGATTTGTGGCAGATGAAATTTAATGTCAGTAAATGTAAAGTATTACACATAGGAAGTAAAAACATTAGGTTTGAATACACAATGGGCGGTCGGAAAATCGAGAGTACACCTTATGAGAAGGATTTAGGAGTCATAGTGGACTCTAAGCTATCAACTTCCCAACAGTGTTCAGAAGCCATTAAGAAGGCTAACAGAATGTTAGGTTATATAGCACGATCTGTGGAGTACAAGTCCAAGGAGGTTATGCTCAACCTTTATAATGCACTGGTGAGGCCTCATCTTGAGTACTGTGTGCAGTTTTGGTCTCCAGGCTACAAAAAGGACATAGCAGCACTAGAAAAGGTCCAGAGAAGAGCGACTAGGCTGATTCCAGGTCTACAGGGGTTGAATTATGAGGAAAGATTAAAAGAGCTGAGCCTTTACAGTTTAAGCAAAAGAAGATTAAAAGGTGACATGATTGAAGTGTTTAAAATTATGAAGGGAATTAGTACAATGGATTGAGACTTGTATTTTAAAATGAGTTCATCAAGAACATGGGGACACAGTTGGAAACTTGTTAAGGGTAAATTTTGCACAAACATTAGGAAGTTTTTCTTTACACAAAGAATGATAGACACTTGGAATAAGCTACCAAGTAGTGTGGTAGACAGTAAGACATTAGGGACTTTCAAAACTCGACTTGATGTTTTCTTGGAGGAAACTAGTGGAAAGGACTGGCGAGCTTTGTTGGGCTGAATGGCCTGTTCTCGTCTAGAGTGATCTAATGTTCTAATATTAGCAAAACACAACTTCTCCGTCTGAACCCATGCTGACTGTTCAGTAAAACACCAGCTCTTGCTATGTGCTACTCAGTACTTTCCTTAATAATTCCTTCCATTAATTCATTTCATGCATGCTAAACTTACTGGCCTATAGTTCGTTGGATCTGCCTGATCCCTTTTATTATATAATGGACTAATATAGCTATTATATTAACAAATATAACAAAAAAAATCACAAAAAAGCAAATTTAAAAAGGAATTGAAGAAACTAATGTCAGGGATGAAGCACTGGAAAAATCAGAATACCTCTCTGTAATGTACATGTACTTACATGCATGTGTCTTTGTGTTATAGTTATCATGTTGATTTTCATTACCTACGAGATCCTCCCAATAGTGATTACATGACTACTTCATTGTGCTTGTGACATCATAAGACATTGCCTATAAATTTGGCACTGTTTGTATTTTCTAGTTATTTCTCAGTGGATGAATAAACTTCTCAGTGCTAGTTAGGTTTTAGTATTTTAGTTTTGATGTACTTTCAAAATGTATGACTCTATTTGGCCGTTTTTTGCCCTTGATTATCAATTGACTTTAACAAACAGGTATTTTGACCTTCACTAGGCCACTGCCCACAAATTTTTACACTCTATCTCCATGTTTTTTATTGCTCACAATAATCTTCATCACACTGCATATTGTAACATTATCACCAGGAAAACTCTATGCCTCTGTGATATCTTTACAGGACATCATTACTTGGTGGCCATTTCGGATTCATGACAGAATGTAAGCTTATCAGTAAAACTGTACAAATTGAAAACACAATATAAATATCAGTGAACAATGACCACCAAAAGGTACAGAAATAGAGCTATCATTTCAGCTACTTTCTTCACATGGGCATGTTTATTGTTTTTGCACAATATTCAAACATGAACACCGATGAGAGGGGATGATCAGGAAGCCTTCTCACTCTGTTCACATCCATGCACGGCACACCTTCTCTCTCTATCCCTATGCCATTCTCTGCTGTATGCTACTGACTCCTTGCTGTCTCTCTGTGTTAAAGCATAGCTGAATCCTTGCCTAGTTGTTCCTCAGTATTCCTTTCCAAGCTGCCCTCAGCATGCATGTTTCTCTTTGATAAGTCTTTCCTTCCAACCTTAGAACTCCTGACTGACACCAAAAAACTAGAAAAAAAACTTTGTGACCTACTCTGAAGTCAGTAGACGGATTGGGAGAGCATGGGGGGGTCATGAGTTTTCTGAAAAGGGGTGTGTGGCGCTCCCGATATCTGCGCAAAAGGATGAATGTCCAAGTCTTTACAGTCCTGGTGCTGCCTGTCTTACTATATGGTTGTGAGACATGGACGCTATCCAGTGACCCGAGACGAAGACTGGACTCCTTTGGTACTGTGTCCCTCCGGAAAATCCTTGGCTACCGTTGGTTTGACTTTGTGTCGAATGAGTGGTTGCTCATGGAGTCCTGAATGAGGCACAGTACCTGCATTGTGAGGGAGCATCAGTTATGGCACTACGGCCATGTGGCGCGATTCCCCAAGGGTAATCTGGCTCACAGGATACTCATTGTTGGGGACTTGAGTGACTGGACCAGGCCAAGGGGTCACCCACATAACACCTGGCTGCGGCAGATAGAGGGTTATTTCCGGAGGGTGGGACTAGACCGCGTGTCTGCCTGCAGGGTTGCCAACCAGGATCCTGAGTTGTTTCGTTGTGTATTGGGTGGGGCAATACGCTATACCAGTGCATGCTCCCCAACTTCACTTGACCTATTACGTTTCATTTTGTTTTTATTTGTTTTCAGTAATTTTTATTGTTTTAGTTTTACCTGATAATGACACAATCATTTCATCATTTTGGATTTTGTTGCTATGACCTATGAGTCACTGGTGGCACTACTATGTGTACATTTGAGTATAACTCATGATGGAATGGTCATATGGTTTTGGCAGACTTCTTATTTGAGATCAAACTAAAAATGCTCTATCAGTGTACCAATTTTGCATACAAAAGAAACTAGTCTGTTTAGCAGTTTCTTCTAGGTTCATAGAGTCAATATTGTCACATGCATATACTGGTCATGACTCATTTTATTTTCAAATTCAAACCCATTTTTCCTGCTGTTTTAGCCAGTGATGTCTCAGACATTTGTGAAATGACCCCTGCTGTGTTTAGAAGACATTTCTTAAATAGCCCCAAAATAAGACTTCCGCATCATTGATGTAACTATTCTGACCTATTTGGTCCTATTTATGAAAAGTCTGAATCAGTTACAATGTGAACAAGTCGTGTTCTTGTACAATATATGTGAAACACTTGATTTTATGACCCTAAAAAACAGGATTTTTGTTTTTGACAAATAAAAAAGCATGGGAAACTGTAACACGGAAACCTTTTTTCCAATTATATTTAAAAAAGACTGTGAAGAATAAATAATTTGCTTGTTAAATATAGTTACTTTAAGTTAATCTGAGATCTATTTTTAACAAAAGACAGTACTTTAGAGGCTGTTGTGTTTATAAATTAAAGAGGCTGCCACAACCAATTATTTATAATCAACATAAACAAAGCACCTACATATTTAATCATCTTTGCAGGGAAGACTTCTGTAGTTTTATGAGAATTTGCTGAACCGTATACAGTATTGCTATCTTATGCTGTGTATTTTTAATAGTTTAATAACATTTGTGCTCTTTGCTTGCCAGGTCTATGTTGTACAAGAGTCAAACACATTTACCATCCCACTTCAATGTTTTCTAAAAAATCACAAGGGTTTTTCAGAACTGTGCTGGACATGATGTATGTTTGTAGAGAGAAGCATTGCCACAAGTTATTTTGGCATGCTATGTAATTACTCACATCATACTTTTTTTTTTTACTAATAACATTGTTCCTTTAATCAACTATTACATCACCATTATTTACTATAGGAATCACCAGCTGCACCACATACACTTCAGTACAGGTCATCCACCTAAAGCTAAGCATTCTTGGGCCTGGCCAGTACTTGGATGGGAGACCATCTAAGAAAAGCTTGGGTTGCTGCTGTGTTGGTGAGGCCAGCAGGGAGTGCATTCCCTGTAATCTGAATGTAGATCCCAATGCCCCAGTACAGTGATTGGGACACTCTGCTGTAAAAATGGTGCCGTCCTTCAGGTAAGACATAAAACAAAGGTCCTGGCTCTCTATGGTCATAAAAGATCCCTGGGCATCCTTTGTAAAAAGCAGGGTGTATTCTGATGTCCAGGCTAAACTGCCCACCATGGTCTAGTCATTCTAGGCCCCCAATCATCTCTTGTCTCTAACTGGCTATCTCACTCTCACCACTTCACTACCTAATAGCTAATGTGCTGGTTGAAGTGACTCCCCATTCACTAAAGCACTTTGAATACTAAGAAAAGCATGACATATATGTAAAAAATTATTATTGTCACTGTTAGGGAAGGTTAAAATTAAATTCTGGTTACCGCTTACTGATGAACTAGTGTAATGGATAGCAAAATGCCTATAAAAACTATTCACCCCCTTGGAAGTTTTCACATTTTATTGCTGTACAACACTGAATCACAGTGGATTTAATTTGGGTTTTTGACACTGATCAGCAGAAAAAGACTCTTTAATATCAAAGTGAAAACCACTCTGCAAAGTGATCTAAATTAATTACAAACATACAAAACATGAATTAACCACATAAGTATTTCCCCCCCTTCAGGTCAGGATTTCAAAGATACACCTTAGGCAGACTTTACAGCCTTGAGTCTGTGTGCCCAGGTCTCTATTAGCTTTGTGGACACTGCCATTTTCCTTTGCAAAAACTACTCAAGCTTTGTCAGACTGCATGGTGATTGTGAGTAATTAGTCTGCGTTAAGTCCAGCCACAAGTTCTCAATTGGAGTGAGATCTGGACTCTGACTCGAGCACTCCAGAATATTAACACTGTTGTTTTTAAGCTACTGCTCTGTAGTTTTAGCTTTTGGTAATTGTCTTGCTGGAATACAAATCTTCTTACAAGCACAGGTTTCTTATAGACTTCATTATGTCTTCCTCCAGGATTTCCCTTTTATTTTGCTGCATTCACTTTCCCTCTACTCTCACAAACCTGCTGCAGAGAAGCATCCTTACAGCATGATGAAATTACCACCATGGTTTATGATGGGGATAGTGTGTTTTTCATAATGTGCAGTGTTCAAACATGGATTTATTCTGATGGTCAAAAAGCTCATCAGATCATTGAATTCTACTGGATGTTTTGTATTTTTAACAGCAGACTTCTCTTTGCATCTTTCCCATAAAGCTGTGAGTTGTTGCCTGTACAGTCTCTCCAATCTTTTACTGTAGCTTTTTACTACTTCAGACCCCTCAAAGGTGTCCTGATGGGCTTTCTCACTAGTCTTCTTCTTGACCAATCACGCAGTTTTTTTGGATAGCCTGCTCTTGGCAGATTTACAGCTGTCCCTTATTCTTTCCACTTCTTAAAGATTTAACTGGACTCCATGAGATTTTCAGTGACTTAGATATTTTCTTGTATACATCCCCCAATTTTTGCTTTTCAATCACCTTTTCAGACATTTGCTTGGTGTGTTCTTTTGTCTTTATTATATAGGTCAGACCACCATGTTGGCTGCACCAGTGATGATTTACAGGTGTCATGTTAAAGGGGATGAATACTTGTTGTATACATTATTATTATTTTTATTTGTAATTTATTTTGATTACCTTGCAGAGATCTGTTTTCAATTTGACATTAAAGAATCTTTTTCTGCTGATCAGTGTCAAGCACCCAAATTAAATTCACTGTGATTCAATGTTATATAACAATAAAGTGTGAAAACCTCCAAATGGGTGAAAACTTTTCATAGACACTGTATTGCTTTTAATAAGGTAATCATGAATAGATAATCATTTTAAATTTATTTTATATATGCTGTATTAGGAAAACACATGAAAACAAGATCGCTTTTTTTCTTCAACTAAACTAGACACAACCAAACCCCAAATTGTTCCAAGGTTCAAGAATGGCCCACCTCACTTCTTCACATGCATAGTAAATGTTTACTTCTTTTTCTTCAATGATTATTTAATTATGATTATTTAATTATCAGTGCATGACTCAGACATGACTCAGACATCTCATATGTTTTTCTGATAGCTTAAGTTTAGAGAAATTACCTTAGACTGGTACTGTGTGGGCCCATTAAAGTGCCAAGACGTTGCCTAAAATTTGAAAAACAGAAAAAAAAACTAAAGAAGGAAGAAAAAGAAAACTGGTTGCGATATTAGGTGCTCTACATTACAAGCATTTTGGTTTACTTACATGTTGGGAATTCACATCCAATAAGACAGATAAATCACTTATTAATAACATCTGGCATATACCATCTGCCTGCTGCTCTGATACTCAACATTGAAATGGCAGTATGTCATTGGACCACCTGGCAACTCTTGGATTTTTGACTGTTTTTTGAGTGAGCCGAGTTCATTTGTATGCTTTTTCATTTTTTTGTTTGTTCTTTTTCATTTCTTATTGTTTGCTGATGTTTTTATATTTCTGAAAAAATGCATGATAACACAATATATAACATACAAGTGACTTAGTGAATTAGCATGTGACCAGTATATGGTCTTTCCTTTACTCCCATAAATGGAGGCCTATAATCATATTAAAGATTATCAAGTCTTCTGATCTTTTGGGAATTGCCATCTTTTGAAGCTGTTTTTGCTATATTTAGCTCATGCACTTTCTACTCCCTAGAGTGCTACTAAGCCGCTAACTTGTTAAAGACCACCCTAGTTACATGGGAAAGTGACCCTAGTACAAAGAGGATGCCACCAAAAAACAAATCAGCACATGAATTGAGTGGATCCATTTACAGCTCTGTTGCTAATAAGGGTACATAAAAATATGCACGCATCTATAACAGAAATTACAAATACCATCTTCCAGCCCTGTTGTAGTAAGTACTGCTATTCTGGCTACAGAGCCATGACTTACTGAGTTACATTTAAATATGCTGGATTTTACTAGTTGTGGAACATGGCTGGCCTTTCATCTTGGCCAATATCCCCAGGCCGCCTGATGGAGACCTCCCTGCAGCATGGAGGTGCTCCGAATGCCAGCAGGGTATTATGGACAATTATTGGAGTTTTCCTCTACAGCCCTGCTGAATACCACGGGGGCCGCTAGAAGGCGCTGCATGGAGGAAAAGCGACTATTTGCCCTACACCCCGGAAGTACGCCCAAAACACATGGACAAGAGGAATGACGTGCTTCCGGGTTGAAGGAAAAGGAGTTTTTATCTGACCGGCAAGTGTTCCTAGTCACATGGACAGAGAGAGCGAAACACTTCCGGGTTAAGGACTATAAAGGATTGTGGGAAATCCTCAGACGTTGAGCTGAGCTGGGTGGAAGGGTGGCAACGCATCTGGGAGAGGTAGAGTGTATTGATTTGTGATTATTGGATTTACTTATGAGTATTGTGGAGAGGAGGGTGCTTTGTGCACTTTGTATTAATAAAAAGTCATTATTTTGGACTTTTATCTGGTGTCTGGCGTATTGTCCAAGGGTTCAAGAGAACGATAGTGCCCTAAATCTGTCACATAGTAAATACATAAAGAATCAAAGCCAGAAGAGAGAAGAAAAGTAGAATGGAGTTTCAAAAACCAAATGATAACTAACACTTGGCCTACATGATTTTGAATATAACTACCAATAAAGATTCTGTTTTCTTTTTTATCCAACCAAGAGGTAAGCACTACATGGTGCCACTGACATTTTTATACACTAATTGAGATGATATGACATTTCTCTGCAAGTCACTTAAATAAAGATGGCCAAAACAAAATAAAAAATAAACTTTACAAAAATGAATAAAATAATTCAAAAACCCTACAAATGGTTTTAACATAATGGAAACAACTAAAATAGCTTAAAACAATTGTATAAAAACATGTAATTATTGAACAAAGTTCCTTTAATAGAAGAATCAAAAGTGAAAAATACAAGTACATCAGCTGCCTAATTAGTTGGCCCTACTTCTTTAAGTTCCACATACGGTACAAGAGTTAAAAGATAACAAAAACAGAAAATACATACTGAACATAAAACAATAACAGCAAAATTAATAAACAACTCCATATCAATAAAAATCATAACATTACATACAGGCAATACAAAGTCAAAATGAAACTAAAAACAAAATTAACATAATATGAAAAATATAATTAAATATTTAAGCCAATTAAGTTTTTGAAGAACTAGCAACAACTCCTCATTGTCTAATGACTCGTTCTATGGATTTGATTGATCACTTTCAGCGATCAATCACTTTCCTTATTACTACGAGCCAAATAAAAAAAAAAAACTCAGTTTCATCTGGCTTAATAAGTTCATTTGATTGATCAGTTTTGGGTAGCAGTACAAATCTATTCTTTGAGTACTAAGAATTATTAGGGAAGCTTCCTCACTGTCCACTGAATTATATACTGTCAACTAAATTATGTTTATTTCAATGGTCATAATTAATAGTCACAGATGTCCTGTAGTTGTCAACAAATCACAGCTTTCCTATCATTTTTCTGAAATATCTAGCCAAGCAGTCATACAAATTCAATTTAATTTTTTGGCACTTTGGAATAATTTCAAACTTAACCATCTTTAAATCTTTTTATTCTTTTCTTATTTAATTTGGCTGCCATTTTGTTTAGCACAATCAACACCATTTTGTACACTTTGTCTATCCTCATTGCTACCACTTGACACCGGGAAGGTGCATGTCAATAGATCACTTCTGGGTATTATATAAGGTGATACTGTGCTCTTTCTCGTTTCAAAGATTTTGGATTCTGTGTTTACAACAAAAGATTGTGGTGTTAGGAGGTAGTTAGTTTTGGGTTTTTTTGTACCAACAGCAATATGCCTGTATAATCTTCACCGTGACTTTAAAAGCCAAGTTAAAAGTTTTCTTTCCTTTTCAGTTTTTTGATTTTTAGTCATTCTATTGTGTGTTCATACCATAATGTATCTTATCTCTCTATGTATTTATTTATTTAGAAAGCTTCTGTAAGCCAGATTTCTGCCTGGGGACACATACATGTCTATTTCTTTAAGAAACGATTATGGTAAAATAATTCTGGTGTGCTTTATTGATTTAAATTTGGTTGGTCTTTGAGCCAGCTTACATTTGGTTTTGTTTTTTTAACTACGCTTTGGGCTTATTTCACTTCCTGGTCATTCAAAGAATGTTTACTCTGCAATTTATGCAACTATGTTAGAACACTAAATATCTTGAATAAACAACTGGCATGAAATTCAGTTTGAATTTTCATCAAAAATGAAAAAAATAACACTTGTATATTCTGTTAATATCTTTTTATGCCAAAAAGGATAGACATTTCAGTATACAAGCGCTCCTCTACAACTCTACAAAACATGTGCCTGTGACTATTCTGCCAGTGATGAAAAAAATGCAGAGACAGATTAGTGAAACAGACCAGGGGCCTCATGCATAATGGCGTGCATAGAATTCACACTCTAACATGGCATATGGACAAAAGCGGAAATGTGCTTACGCACAAAAAATACAGATGCATAAATCTGTGCAAACGCCAACTTCCACGTTCTTCCACTACATAAATCCCAGTCAGCATGAAAAGTAACGCACGTGCACGCACCTGCTGTCCCACCGTCTCCTCCCAGAATTACGACTCTTTGAATATGCAAATCAATATAAATAGCCCTTAAGCTCAGCATCCTGTGAAAAGGCAATGGGAAAAGCACTGGGGGAAATAGAAGAATTTCAGCAATACCAAGTGGAGGCAAAGAAAAATGTACTATTTGTTGGTTTAAACAGTGGTATAAACAACAAAAGGAAGCTGATCGAGTGACATGGAGTGTCGGAGAAACTCGAAAGCTCAAGTTCACACAGTCGCACAGTGCCTGAAATAAAAAAGAAGTTGTCAAATATCAAAGTCTCTGTGAAAAGGCAAGTTGTAGCCCACCGTCTGAGTATCTTATGAAAGCTTATTAGGGCACAGAGAAAAAAAAATAGGCACACAGTGGGAAAAAAGCAAGAAATGTCATCTTTAATCTCTACATTTCCACTTTAATCACGTAGTTTATTTTGTCATTAAAGTAGAACATCATAAACTTCATCTTAAAATCATTTAATTTACTAGTTTCTCAAATCCCATCGTAACTAAAGTAACACGTTAAATGCTTTGTTTTGTATTTGATCTTCTATGTGCTCTATGTGTGTGAATCACTATGTGCTTCTTAAACCGGCTTTCTCTTCCTCCGACAGGACACAGAATCCATTACATTCATGATATTATAGCTCTCTGAATAATTAAAATACTGAGACGTATACTATATCATTTTCATGATGATAGGAGTTAAAGCATGTTATTAAACATGGGAACACGGTGGTGCAGTGATTGTTCATGCCTCACGCAAGATGCTTGCTGCACCGTGTGCTACCTTCAATGAAATAATTTATTGCAGCAGTACTGTCTCTTTCAAACATACTAACCCCCAATTCCTGTCCTTACTTTTCTTTCTCCAGATACCCAATCGCCACACAATCAGCTCTTTAATAGATGTTAAGCCATCTGTAAGCTTAGAACGCTGATTCTTCAAAACTTTTAAGGAACATTGAAATATCTTCGTAGTACACGTTAAATTATTCTATCCATCCAGTGTCGCTTCAGTCCCAGCAAGAATACAGCGCAAGGTAGGATTAATCCGTGAACGGAGCGCTAGCTCCTTGCCAGCGCTGCGACACCGCTTATATTAATAATATATATTTTTTTAATTAAGTTAAAGTTTTATTTTGCTACATTTCATCTTAAAAATGATATCGTCATCATATGTAAATACACGCTTTATAAAGTGGCTCAGACTTTGCAATATTATAACTGTATCGCAAGTTTACAGTAAGGTGATTGTACTTATAAGTACAAACAGTTCTACAAGGAGTACTTCATGGACTGATTGAGTGTGTTTATAGTTCTTGGGATGAAACTGTTTCTGAACTGCGAGGAAAGGCTCTGAAGCGTTTGCCGTATGAGAGCAGTTCAATAGACAGCATGGCTGAGGCAGTGTGTGCTTGATGCTGTATACCGATAATTGTCTTTCCGATCAGCTGCTGTACAGCTGTGATTCCCTACTCAGATACAGTGATATAAATACTCCGAGTGGTGCAGTGAGAGTAATATGGAAAAAGATGATCCGCTGTGGCAACTCCTAACAGGAGTAGCTGAAAGAAGAAGGAGAAGGTGCAGTGAGAGTAACAACGCTAAAATAGCTATTGTATTTAGAATAGCTTGACCATTCTGTTGACCAATTATATTGTTGCAGGTTAATTACAATCAGATGCATTAAACTAATAAACAATGTGTGGTTAATTTCAGTGTATTTATAAAGGAGCATCAGGAATGTGGATCTAAAAAAGAAAGGGTAACCACACTGGAACAGTAGCACTGTTTTGACGCTGGGTGCCGCCAGTCTACAAAACGAGTGCAGAACTTCTGTACGCCAGAGTATGAGCTACTGTGGAAATGTGCGTGACTTTACGGCAAGTTTAGGTTTTTTACATCGGGATTTGAGCGTGGAAACGTTTGTACGTAACATTTTTGTGCGTACGCACAGTTTATACATGAAGCCCCAAGAGATGGGCAATTAAAAAATATCAAAGAGTATTAGCGAACCATGAAGTGCTTAACACACTTATACTGTTGCAATGGTGACATTATGCATCAGGAACCCCTGGCTGCCATATGCTAGCAACAAGGCTAGCAAAAGTACACCAAAACTAGCAAAATGGCAGTGCCCATGAAAAACAGTCGAGGCATTAACTATTCCTAAGACAGACAAAATGGTCATAAAATGAAACAATAATGACAAAAATTGCTGCCTCAGGTCTTAGAATGTCTAATGATAAGAAAAAAATAATAAAAATACGCAAAACAGAATCAAAGAATATATTAAAAAAAGCAGAAAATCATAAAAAACTTTTCTTTCATTGTGTAGGTAGCTGACCGATATATTCTTTAGGTAGCATTTCAATACCAGGGTTAGCTATGGAATGTCACTAATTCACTAAGCTAAGCTAGATAACATTTTTGGTAGCTAAACACTAAATATATAAAGATTTTAAGTTCATGCTAGCTACTATCAGATTTTGATGACCTGTTATTATTATTATTATTATTACTATTATTATTATTATTATTAGGAGTAGTAATAGTAGTAATAATATCTCTCCATCAACTAACCTAAACTCAGTTAATTAAAAAAATATCACAGAAATAGTAAGGGTGTTGATCAGAGTTCAACAGCTAAATACTAAATAAGACCATGTGTTTACTTTGTTTAGTATGACTAGCGAGCACTCACTTTGCTCATCAACCCCCGCTCAAAGGGAATCCGGGTGCCCTTCCATTAGAGAAAGTGATTATATTTAAAGGGATGGTATATAGAAGACTATGCGGGGAGTGGGAGGAAGATGTTTTGGTCTGTAGTTTGTTATGGATAGAAAAATCAAATACTTGAGTATTTCACTACAACTGAATATTTTAAATACCAATGAATAATAAAATGTATGTAAAAGTAAAAGTAGAGGTAAAAAAGTAAAATGTATTAAAAGTAATAAAAAGTTCAGGATATTTTTCTCTTTTTCATTTATTGGGCAATTCTCTTTGTTCTTGATTTTTATTATATGCAGCTCTTTTTTGTTCGTTTTTGAATAGATAATTTGTTTTTTTTGCCTTGCCATTAAAACCGACTATGTTGATGGATGAGTTACCATTGAGAGTGTCACAGGGTGGTACGAAAGAGAGGATTTGCACAGTAGGAGTAACGATTGGGCAAGCAGTGTGGAGGGGAGTGGTCAAGGCTGAATATCTTGTGCACAATAGAAAAATTTTTTAATATAATAAATATGCAGAAGTCTGTGTTTTAGTTTATTGGGAATGTGCTCTTACTGTGTATGAACACATCACATTCTCAAACATAGTTAATACAACTCAAGGTTTAAAGAAAAAGCAAGTCTTTGTAGCACTGAGACCCAAACCTGAATGGGGTAACAGTTAATTGGAGGACCAATTAACAGAGAAGGATGGATTGGTGAAGTGCCAATCATTTTTCACTTAAATTTATCAGTGTTTAATTCAGCAAATCCCCAGCTGGGTTTACTTGTCTGTCATTTTCTACTTTAACCAACTGCCTTAATGATATTTAAAAAAGAAGGTGGGAGTAACTGGGCCATTCTCAGTGGGTTGGTAGGCAAGCAACAAATGATTTTTTTGTTAAATTAAGCAATAATACATGAAATGGAGTGCCATACTGTAAGATATCTCTACGACTGCAGCATAGCAGTGCCAATATCAAAGGTATAGCACTCCATCGAGTGTATTGTTGCGATTATGCAACAGTTTTAACACTATGATTTATGATTAGTAGTTGAAAAAATTATGATACAGAAAGGTTAAATATGCAACAATACTATGAATAGAGATTTTTGTCTGTCAAATACAACATATTCACTTAGACTTAAGTGAAAGCCATACTTATTTAATTATGTCAGTTAATTGAATCAGAATCAAAAGATTTTACTGCTGTTGTTTTACTTGACAGTCCAAATTCAATAGTAGCTTACATTTAACAGTGCATACTAAAGAAAGCCTATAAACTTATCACAATTTTAATCTTTGAATAAAAAAACAAATTAAAATCATAAAAACCTAGAATACATGTCTAAAAAATTGGTTTCATTATTTTGTTTACTATTCAGGTACTCTTTATTTAATATTGTGTTAAACCCCATTTTTCCATCTGGCTTTCTCCCTCATTCATTTTTCAAGAATCTTGTTTTCAATTCAGGGAATGACATCTTTCCTGATTACTTTCAATGAGGAGATTTCAGGAAGTAACTGTTAATAATATTTTAGCAAAAAATGCACACATTTGCACATTTTGATCAAACAAATGAATATGGTACTATGGATTATGCAACGCTAGTTATTTTTTTCACATCATTTGCTGTTGTCCAGAATTGGTCACTGCAGGGCCATGTTGAGATAGAATATTCAGTGTGTAATGCCTCCACAAAAAATGTGTTTACATTTTTCTCATCCACTACTACAAACTACAACACGTGAGTAACTTTAAAAACATTTCAAAATATAATTTTTGGCTGGAGTATACCTTTAAGAAAGGCAGGCACTTGGTATCGTGGTCAAAGCATTAATTCAATCCCATCTTCAAATCAAATATCCAGCAGTCCAATCCTACCAATAAAGATAAATAATTCCATAATGTTTTATAAGTCACCTATAGTAAAGTGTGTGCAAAACATGCAATACTGATAACATGGTGCCCTACTTTGTAACTAGGTCAAATGTGCAAGTATAAGGACATATAAAATTCAACTGAAGTACAATTGCATAAACTTGAGTTCCATGTTTATCTACATAGATCAAAGGAAAAAAAAAAAACAGACATGGTGCAAAAAATAGTGCAAAAAAGATAAATGGACAGGGTGTTAGAACAACTGTCAGCTTTGGTATAAAAAATTTCAGTTGCAATTTTCCCCCGTGCTGCCAGTTATAATGTACTTTGACAGGGCAGTGTAGGGAGTGAGGCACCATTAGGGGAAAGAATACACTGTCAGTGTTTCAGAGAGGCAACATGCATGAGCACTTAAAAAGGACAGAGAGAGAGAACACAGCCATCTGAGATAATTTGTGTATTGATCCCCAAGGATGGTAGAAGATCAACAAGCCAGAAGGTGTCAGGGATGTCTAAATGTCCTTGTAGAAACAGAGTGAAAATCAAAAACGGTTGGCAGTAGAGGAGGTTATTGATCGTATAATAGCCATTGATGATTTGAGCATTCTACAAGGGGTGAAGTGAAGTTCTAGGACTTGACACAATGCAATGTGTTGTACAGTTTGTATATTGTATATTTGAGCTTTTCCGGGTGAAATTCATGATGCAATGTTTAAAATGTTATGAGCATTTCTTTGGAGATTAATATTCTCAGGACCCTGAAGCTGTACTACATCCTGGGGGCTGTGATAGTTTGGTGAACTTCTGACCCTGGAAGTGACTCAGCTCTCCAGGGGCCTCATGTATAAATGGTGCGTATGCACAAAAATGTTGCGTATGCCTGTTTCCACTCTCACATCACGTTGTATAAAAACTAAACTTGCCGTAAAGCCATGCACATTTTCACGCATTATCTAAACCCTAGCATACGCAAGTTTTTGGCTTGGTTTTGCAAACTGGCGGCCAAAGCGTCAAAGCAGTGCTACTGTTCCTGTGTGGTTTCCCTTTATTTATTTGAATCACATCCCTAATACGGCTTTATCAAATACACTAACATTAACAGTGCAAGGCATCTGATTGTAATCAACCTGTAACAATATAATGATGCACGGAATGGCCAAACTATTCCAAATACCATAGCTGCTTTAGCATTGTTACACTCGGTGCACCTGCATTTTAACCCATTGTATCAAGTACTGTATCTTGTAGCACTTTTAGGGGTACTGGGGAAGAGAGGCAATCTGACCCTTACCAGTACAGCTTTATTGTGCTTTGGGAATACAGAAGCACATGGGGACATTACATTACTTTTATCTGGACAACTCCAGGCTAGTGTTTAAAATCATTTAGTTCATAGTTAGCAAGTAGTAGTAGACAAAAGGTTTAACTGCTGGGAAGAAGTAATTCTAGAGAAGGAAGTAATGTGTTGGTATAGAAGGTGAGCAGATGCAAAATAATTGTACAATGAGTAGTGGACCAACCACCTCATGGGGTAATCAGGGGCTCCTATTTAGGCAGTCCCTGAGGATGACAGACCTAAACCCACATATATTTATTAATTATAGACCCATATGAAATTTACCCTCTCTAAAATACTTGAAAAAGTAGTCGCCAACCAGTTTCAGTCAAACCTTACGCATTACAATTTATTTGAGAAATTCCAGTCTGACTTCCATACTGGTCATAGTACAGAAATGGCACTAGCACATGTTGTAAATGACATTCTGATATCATCTGATGAAGGAAAATCTATTGTAATTATGTTGTTAGACTTAAATGCGGCTTTTGACACCTTTGACCTTTTTATTTTACTACACAGGCCTAAAAATTTCATTGAGATATGATGTCCCGCAAGGCTCAAGTACTGGTACTTTTACTGTTTTCACTTGACATGATTCCTCTGGGATCTATCATTAGAAAACAAGATGTTAATTTTCAGTTGTACACAGATGACACCCATTTATACTTTTCTTTTAGACCAAATTAAGTTTCCCTAATGTCTTTAATTAGATGTGTTAGTGAATTAAAGGAGTGGATGGATGAGAACTACTTGTCTTTAAACACTGATAAAACAGTTATTGGAGGGAAGGATGCAGATCACAATAATATTTTGTCATCATTTAACTCTATTTGTTTTACTGAATAATTCCGTAATCTAGGCATCATCTTTCACTCTAGCACGTCACTTAAAGTGTACATAATAAAATTGTCAGAAACATGTTTCTTCCATCTTAAAAATGTTAGGAAATTAAGGCGTTTTCCAAATATGCGGGACATTGAGAAATTAATTTATGCATTTATTTCTAGTAGGATTAACTATTGCAAAGCTTTGTTCCTTGGATGATCAAATTGTTTTTACATAGCTTAAAGTTAATCCAAAATGCTACTGCCAGAATTATTACAAGATCAAGAAAATATGAACAGATACCTTCAGTTCTTATATCCTTGCACTGGCTACTGATTAAGTTTAGGGAGGATTTCAAAATCCTACTTTTAACATATAAAGCTTTAAATGGCCAAGGTCCAGCTTACTTATCTAAATTTATCATTACTTACAAACCAGAACACACATTAAGATCTCAAGATGCCGAACTGCTTATGATTCCAAGGATTAATAAAATAACAGTAGGAGATTGACCTTTTAGTTTCAGGGCCCCAAAGCTATGGCATGGTCTGCCTGCTACTATAAGAAATGCCCCTTCAGTCTCAGCTTTTAAATCCAGGCTGAAAACTCACTACTTCAGTTTAGCATACCATGACTAGAGCTGCTGATTAACTGTACAGACGGCATCTCTGTTGTGGTCATTAGCACTAAAACATAAGTAATATGATAGTTACAGTTTGTTACTAGCCCTCACCTATTCTGTTTCTCTCCTTGGTACTTAAATGTGGCACTTGGTACCACTGCTGTAATGCCATGTTGTTTGCCTGCCTAAGGAAAAGTCATCTTGAATAGTTGAGCACTATCATCGGGTAGAAGGGTCCTCTAATTAGATTGGCCGACCTAGCATTGACTCAGCTGTGGAATGGCCAGTAGGTGGGAGGCAGCTTGATGACTGAGGTCTCCAGGGGCCTCATGTATAACGGCGTGCGTAGAATTCGCACTATAGCATGGCGTATGCACAAAAGCCGAAATGTGCTTACGCACATAAAAATCCAGATGCAGGAATCTGTGTGTGCATACTCCAACTTCCACGTTCTTCCGCTACATAAATCCCGATTAGCATGAAAAGTAACGCTCGTGCACGCGCCTTCTGTCCCGCCCCAACTCCTGCCAGAATTACGCCTCTTTGAATATGCAAATCAATATAAATCACCTTTAAGCTCAGCCTTCTGTGAAAAGACAATCGGAAAAGCACGGGGGAAAATATAAGAATTTCAGCTAATACCAAGTGGAGGCAAAGGAAAAACATACTATTTGTTTAATTAAACCGTGGTATAATCAACAAAAGGAAGTTGATCGAGTGACATAGCATGTTGGAGAAACTTGAAAGCTCACGTTCACAAAGTCGCACAGTGCCCGAAATAAAAAAAAGAGTCGCATATCAAAGTCCCCGTGAAAAGGCGAGTTGTAACCCACTGTCTGAGTGTCATATGAAACCTTATTAGGGTACAGAGAAAAAAGGGCACACAGTGGGGAAAAAGCACAAAATGTCAACTTCAATCTCGAAATTTCCACTTTAATCATGTAGTTTATTTTGTCATTAAAGTAGAACATCATAAACTTCATCTTAAAATCGTTTAGTTAACCAGTTTCTCAAATCACATCGTAATTAAAGTAGCACATTAAATGCTTTGTTTTGTATGTGATCTTCTATGTGCTCTATGTGTGTGAAACATTACTTGCTTCTTAAACCGGCTCTCTTCCTCCAACTGGACACAGAATCCATTATATTTGTGATATTACAGCTCTCTGAATAACTAAAATACTGAGATGTATGTGTGATATAATTTTCATGATGATAGGAGTTAAAGCACGTTATTAAACATGGGCTTCACGGCGCAGTGATTGTGTGCGACCTTCGATGAAATAATTTATTGCAGCAGTACTCAGGGGCGGCTCTAGGCTTGTGGCAGCCCTAGGCAGAGGAAGAATCGGTGGCCCCTTCACCCGCCAGTGTCAATATGGTATCTTATACACGGTGGATGGCTACGTACGTTGCGGACACTGCATAGCCGCCTCGTGCTCATGACACAAGCATTTAACTTTTGACAAAATTTGTCGCTGCATTTTTAGCTGTGTTGTTATTTTCTCTTTCTGTTTTATATTCAATATATATTGGCGTAGCCGCCCCTGCAGCCCTTGCTTTTCTTTCTCCAAGTAACCGATCGCCACACAATCAGTTCTGTAATAGACGTTAAGCAATCTGTAAGCTTAGAGCGCCGATTCTTCAAAACGTTTAAGGAACATTGAAATATGTTTAATTATTCTATCCTTCACGACAGTCCCAGTGAAGAATATAGATTATTTAAATGAAGTTAAAGTTTTATCTGTATAATATAATAAACATATTTTGCTGCATTTAATCTTAAAAATGATATCGTCATCATATGTAAATACGTGCTTTATAAAGTGGCTCAGGATGTGCAATATTATAACTGTAGTGCAAGTTTACAGTGGGGTGATTGTACTTATAAGTACAAACAGTTCTACAAGGAGCAATTGATTAAGTGCGTTTAAAGTTCTTGGGATGAAACTGTTTCTGAACCGTGAGGTCCGTACAGGAAAGGCTTTGAAACGTTATGCCGTGGCTGAGGTAGCGTGTGCTTGAAGCTGTATACCGATAATTCTTTTTCCAATCAGCTGCTGCTGTGATTCACACTCAGATACAGTGATATAAATACTCTTGAGTGGTGCAGTGAGAATAATATGGAAAAAGATGATCCACTGTGGCAACTCCTAACAGGAGCAGCTGAAAGAAGAAGAAGAAGAAGGTGCAGTGAGAGTAAAAACGCTAAAGCAGTTATGGTATTTGGAATACTATGGCTATTCCCTGGACCATTATATTGTTACAAGTTAATTACAATCAGAATCAGAACTAATAAACAATATGCGGTTAGTTTCAGTGTATTTATAAAGCCGCATCAGGAAAATAAGGTGTAACCACACAGGAACAGTAGCATTGCTTTGACGCTGGGTGCCGCCAGTCTGCAAAACCGAGCAGAGAACTTGCGTATGACAAGGTATGAGGTACCGTGGAAAAGTGTGTGGCTTTACGCCAAGTGTAGGTTTTATACATCGCGACTTGAACGTGGAACGTGGAAAAGTTCTTACGCAACATTTCTGTGCGTACACACCGTTTATACGTGAGGCCCCAGGACTCTGAACAAATCGGAATCCTATTATGTGATATAATCTATTCTTGCATTTTGCTTTGTACGTGTACTATCATACTATTTTATTGTATTGAGGATTACTTGTATTTTGTTCTCTGTATTAGATTGCATTTTTCCCATTTTTTGACACACAGTACACGCCCAACCTGCCTGAAAAGGGGTCTCTCTGTGAATTGCCTTGCCTAAGATTTCTTCCATTTTTTCCTTGTATGAGTTTTTTTGGAGAAGTATTTTCTTGTCTTCTTTAAGAGTTAAGAATGGGGGGCTATCAAAAAGCAGGTCTGTTAAAGCCCATTGGAGCACTCATTTTGTGATTTTGGGCTGTACAAAAATAAATTATATTGTATGTATTTGTTTGTTGTTCTACTCTTTATTTATCCTTTGTCATTTTGCCTGTTGTAATTATTCCTTCATTTCTTGTAGTTACTTTTGCCTCCTGTGTTGAGTTAGAATCTGGGGACAGCTCGTGGGTGCCCCCTACAGTACATACAGGCTCTCTTTGAATGGCAAATGAAGCTACAGAATATTAAGTAGAATTAGTAGAACTATAAAAGGGAATTGTTCGTTCAAAATAAAATTTGTAGAATCTAATAAAAGAAAAATGTTCACCCAACATTTCATACCACATGCAGGTTTCAGGTGTTATCAAAATGCAATTTTCATTGCTCAAAAAATGCATATTTTTAGCATAGGTGGTATTCAGTTGCAACTCCACTGTGTGATTAGCAGAAATTTATTGGTACATATTTTGTCTGCTGTAAAATAAAAAAAAAACATAGTAAAATAGATTATTGGTTATTATTTAATACAAAAACAAGTGTAAGTTTGAATAGTGGATATATTTAGTTGGGAAACATTACCTGAATCTTATGATAATCATTATAATATTAGAATGGACTACACCTGGGAAAAAAATAAGATGCAGTACTGTACTGCTGTGTTTCAATAGGGACCACATTTTACCAAGGAATAATGATTGTCCCTTGGTACCTCATGCTAATCATGCATCTGCTTTCAAGCTTCCATACAGCTAATATACTTGCTTGAAGCACAGCATTTTAAAACTGTCGTTTCTAATAATAAATAATGATACTTATCATGAATGCACAGTTTTTTAGCTGATAGACGTGACCACTTACAATTGGGTGTTAACATTAACAAGAATCTGTGTTACATTGAGCCACTTCTAATAAGCACTAGAGAAAAGGTCGGGTAACAAGAGTTCAGTCTGCACTGCATTTATCACAAAGCACCACTTCAAATACAAAAATGGTCTCTTAATGAACACCTGTGGGGAAGCATTTAAACTGTGCCCCACAAGTTTATATGCTCGATAAATAGGTTTCTATAATAAGCAGCAAGGAGGAAGGTTAGGAGCATAGAGTTCATAAGAAATACAGCATGTAATAATATTTAATTAATTCCGGATGAACATGCACACTTTAATATACACTGCATTACTACATGATATGATAATTTAATGAAACTTCCTTTTTATTTAAATTGCAGGCAAGTTTATGAAATTATAAAGTAAATAGGCCATGCACTTAAGTGTAATTGACTGTATAAATGAGGTGTACAGTGTAGTGTTTGCAAATTGGCCACTACCTGTCACATTGTTCTGTGATGTTTTGTAATACCACTGTGTTGTAATCTATTGAATGTGTTTATCTGTTTTTATTTATTATGAAACTATTTTTTTATTCAGCACATAAAAGCACTTAATAGCCCTAAATTGGTCTGAAAGAATTACTCACTTTGCACATTATGAGTAAATAAAAACAATACTTCCAAAAGTAGCTTCCATTACCAGTTTATTTTAGCGGTCAACAATGTGTTGTTTTTAAATGTGTGTCATTTAGAATTGCATATTGACACATTTTGACAGTAAAGATGCCTCACATTGCTTGAGCATTAGCTCAGGTCCAGCCTGTGGTAGCCAGAAATAAACATTATAATGTATTGAGTTTTTTACAACCTCAGGTTTCATTCCAAAGTCCAACAGATGTCTTGCTATGTTGATTAACCTTGCTAACTATTTTGTGTGTTTATTTCTTCCACAGTATATTTTAAAGTAGATACCTAAAGAAGACCACATGCAACTACAAATGAAATTAAATTACCTATTCTTGTTTAAGAGTTGCATTTGTGTTTGCTTTGAGTTAATTGGCCCTTGAAAGTAAACAATGTAAGCACATACAGTATAAAGTAATAAACAATAAGAAAGAAAATGTTTAAATGAAGTAGATAATTAACTCAGAGGTTGAAGATGTTTTTTTGCATAGTAAAGGCTAGAATGATAGTGCCTATGGTTCAAATGTCTTAATCTACTCCTTATTTGTAAGTAGTTTTTTTTTATATGATTGCTTACAAATATGAATCAGCAATAATGCATTCAACATCTTTCCTATTTCATTCAATATGATTTTAAGTAACACTAATTTGCATCCATTTCTGCATGTTCACTTATATAAATATATAAACAAGCCACAGCTAGTACCCGTTGCTTTACTAGAATCTCCACAGAAATATCTCCATATTAGTATTGGTTGGGGTAACTTGCCAAAGCCTTTTATTGCAGCAAATATTTTGTGTTCGCCAGTGATATTAGTTCATTGAATATTTTCCTGGAAATGTGCTGTGCGGGTGGTTTAGAAGAACTTTTTTTCCCAGTGCCTCATGATGCTTTGTGAGGCCAGGGTTACTTCACAGAGCTGTAGGAGCCAATGATAAATGATACAGTCCCTCCAGTAAATAAAGCTGAACTGGAATCAGCTGAACTAAAAGTTACCGGAACACTTGCAAAAACATTTAAACATAAAACACACACACAGAAGGAAACTGAAAAGGTGGTGGAGTATGCAAGTCTTAAATGTAATGCCTTTTCCCATGGACTTATATGTGACCTGTATGCAATACATAAGTCTACTCCTTTAATAGTATTTATCAGAGTGCTGTGCAGTTGATGCAACAACATTTATTTATATAGCACATTTTCATACAATGATGTAGCTCAAAGTGCTTTACAGGATGAAGAAAGAAAAAAAAAGACAAAATATATAAGAAATAAAATTAGGCAATACTAATTAACATAGAATAAAAGTAAGGTCCAATGGCCAGGGAGGACAGAAAAAACAGAAAAAACTCCAGACGGCTGGAGAAAAAAATAAATAAAATCTGCAGGGGTTCCAAGGCCACAAGATCACCCAGTCTCCTCTAGGCATTCTAACTAACATAAATGATCTCAATCAATCCTCATTGTATTCAGGGTTCACATGGAAGAACATGATGATGGCAGTCATGTGATTTGTGATGCAAACTAGAAGTAGTGAAGAATCCACATGCTTTAGAGTTTGGCTAATCTGGTAACAGTGGCAGTGAAAGAGCAAAAGAGCCAGAAATAAACAAACTTTACTTTTCAGTTTGAGAGATCTGAATGCCTACTATTGAATCTGTAGGGAATTCAAGCTTCCTGTCTGATGCTGTCTGCAAGAAAATTTAATGTTGTTTGGTCTCTGACCAATGTTCCCTCTACTTCTTTTTTTTTTTTTACTGATGAGCGAATGTAAATAACATATGAGCTGGTATGACTGATTTCTTCAGTCCCCCTTTGAATATTGAGCGGTGAGAAGCACCACTACACAAGCGACGGGGGATCTCCCATTAAGTATATAGTTCCATGAATCACCAACACATGGAGATTTAGTAGCATTAACAACTGATCAAAGGCGCAATAACATGTGTGCACCATCTTCAATCTGCTGTGCGGCACAGTTTAGAGGGAATATACTTTCTGATGCTCTGTTGTCACCAATTTGTTATCAACCATCGTCACCTGCACACCCATGTTCACTACTCAGTCCATTTTTTTTTTTTTTGCTCATTCTTTGAGTATAGTAACCTTTTTATTAAAAACAGCTTAGTAGGTGAAGTTTTCTGTTGTTTGTTGTTGCTGTTTTTTACCAGCTGATACAGGTATTCTGCTAATGCTACTGTGCACATACTTAAGTTTCATGGACACAAATATTATCTAAAATTACCTTCTGGCTATGTGTGTAAAGTGTATTTGAAACATAAATTTTGTATTTAGGTCCCAGCCCCAACATATTTCATTATGTATATGCACATGGAAGAGCACAGTGTTTAGCAAGAGAACCCAATGTCACCCCTGAATATGTATGTCAACAAAATAACGTAGACTGGGTGAAAAGCAATCTGAATGGTTGACTTAAACAAGATAAGTGATTGAACTGAAGCTGATGAAACGGGCTAGGCCAGACAATGACAAAGCAAAACTCAGAGAAATTGAAAAACATGGGATTCCTTAATTGATTTTATTTTTTTACAAATGGAGACAATCATCTTTACTTTAAAGTTTGTTTTAGTTACAAATATGTTCTTTTGTAAAATTGAGTTGCCATACACCTTGCAAAAATGTAATGTTAAACATATATAATGGCTGGAAAAAAATGAAGAGAACAGTCAAAACAAAATTAATATCTTCTAAACAAAGTTATATATATTGTGAAAGCCGGCCCGGACACAGACAGACGGACATCTTTGTTTCACCCAACACACTATTTACAAATATTTACAATAATCACGTGCACCACAAATCCCAGTGCCTTCAGCACCGATTCCCCCAAGTCCAGGCCACACAGTCCTATTGCCTTTCTCCTGGCCGCCTCCAGTCCTTCCTCTCGCTCCGTCCTCTTCCACCCGACTTCCACTCTAGACTGAAGGGAGGCGGCCCCTTATATAGTGCTCCCGGATGAGCACCAGGTGTTCCCGGCATTCCCTCCTTGGCCACGCCCAGCGTGCGGAAGTGTCGGCTGTCCTCCTGACAGCTCTCCGGGCGCCACATAAAGTCTTCCCCCCAGCACTTCCTGGTGTGGCGGAAGTGCTGGGCTCCAGGGTTCCTCAGGCACCAGGGCGCAACCTGGCCACGAGTCCCTACAGGGCTGGGCTTCCAAGCCCTTTACCCGAGGCCCCCAACATAACCAGGACGGACGCCCCCTCACGGTGTGGTTGAGGCACAAGCCCTCCTCTCGTCCTTCTGGGCGTCCCGGCCGGGGACCACAGTGCCCCACCACTCATCAGCCCTTGTCCTGCCAACGCCTGCGTGTTCGCTCTCCTCGCCTGATCGGCCGTCTGCACCGCCGCGTCCGCTGTTGGGGAGTTGCCTACTTGAAGCCGGTCGTCCCGTAAATGGTCACGGCCATGTTCGGCGAACCCCCCCCTTGCTTTACGGGGACGGCAACACTCACCACCCCCGCTGTGCTCTGCCGGCCTCCGGTTCCAGCGCCGCGCCGATCCTCCGTCTCACGCGGGCGTCTCTCCCGACGCGACCGCCTTCCCCATCAGCTGCTCCAACTGAGCGGCAAGAGCACTCAGCAGCTGCATTAACGGCGACTCGGCGGGCCATAGGGACTCCTCCGGCTCGCGCCGAGCCGCTGGTGGGAACAAAGAGACAGACGCCGGTGAGCTTACCTGTCCATCAGCTTCACTCAACGCCTGCCTCCTGTGGGCCACTCCTTCTGGCCCAATCGGGTCTCTTTTAGGCACGAGACTGGCGTTCCTTGGTCCCGCCTCCATCCAACCACTGGCGAGCACACAAGACACACCAGCCAATCCCGTGCCTGTCAGCGGGCGGGACATCTGACCCGCGGCCATCTTGTCTCCCCTGCTCTGGGTGCGGTGACGTGTCTCCTCGCCGCTTCGCCAGCTGCGGCGATTCTCGGAGCCGCAGCGGCTTCGATTTTGCAGCCTCCTCTGCTGCTCTTGTCGCGCTGCCGACAGCCTGTGGCCCGGTGTGCTCCTGCCACAGACGCGGATCCGGATCGTCCCTCCCTGTAGGGAAAAAGGTAAGCGCGACCCCGAAGGGCCGATTGCCGCAGGGCAGGGCACTCACCTCCCGGTTCCCGTCACTCCGAGGCCCCTGCCTCGGTGTGGCCTTCAGCGTCGCAACGCCGGCCTGGCTGTCCTTCCCGACAGCACGACCCTCGTAGCCCGCTGTGCTCTGGCAACGTCCGTTCTTCCTCCGCACCCGGGGATGGCCATTCTGCAGTCCGGCGATGGTCTCTGGGGCGAACCGCTCCCGCGGGGTTGTGCACGGGCCACTCCTGAGGCCAGTGTGTGGGGTCCTCTGCTGCACCGGGCTATTCACAGACTTTTGTTTGAACAAAGCAGGTCCCCGTCTTGTACCAGACGGCCCATCCGCAGGACTACGCCACTGTGAACGATAGGGGGTGCTCTCGCTCCCTTGAACCCCTGTCCATGACTCCAGACACCAGGTAAAAGTCCAAATGTTGACTTTATTTTTCTTCCACAGTGCACAAAGCACACTCTCCACCACAATACTCATATAAATCACAATAATAACAAATGACCAATCCTCCAGCTCCTAGACACGTTGTCACCCTTCCACCCAGCTCAGCTCATTGTCTGGGAGTTCCCATAGTCCTTTTATACTCCCTGACCCGGAGGTGTTTCTGCCCAACAGTCCACAAGTCCTTATTCCTTCCGGGTCAGGGTAAATAGTCCTTTTCTTTAACCCGGAAGTCCGTCGCTCTTCCTATGACGAACCTCCGGGTCACAGGGCACGAAGAAGCCCTCGCTCCTCCCTGCAGCTCCCTCCTGTGGCCCCCACGGCATCCAGCAGGGCTTTGCATAAAAACTCCATTGTCCATGATGCCCTGCTGGTCTTCTGGGGACCTCCATGCTGCAAGGAGGGCTCCACCTGGCGACTTGGGGGTATTGGCTGGGATGAATGGCCGGCCATATCTTACAATATATATATATATATCCTTCTATATAAAAGCGGTCGGGATTGTCCATTTTGCAATGCACGATGGGATTTGTTGTTTCGTTATTCCAGGTAAAAGATGATTTTCTACTCCAGACTGTGCGATATCTTCTTCTTCTTTCTTACTATATAAAAGCGGTCGGGATTGTCCTTCCGTCCCGTGAGTGGAAAGCGTACCAGTATTCCGTTTATCACAGACTTACTACTTGCAGCTTGCGGTACGAAGCAACATGATGTGAGCAGAGTTCTGGTGCTCCCATCCTTCCCTTGGTTTTGTGCGCGATGCGCTGGAAAAATAGACAAAATTATGTCTCTGGACATAATTAATGTTGATGGAGTACAAATGCCTCAGCACGTAGTAAATATCAGGGGGGTTCAAAAGGGCGACCTCAATATAGAAAAAAAGTTTAAATTTCATCACAAAAATAACAGAAAACTATGAGTATTAAAGTAATACCGCTCAAATGCAATATAACCAAATTAACGAGTTTGTATAAAATATCAAATTGATCTACATATTGAATTGCCTTAAGAAGTGGTCAACTTAAAAGTCGGTCAGCCTAGTATATATATATATATATATATATATATATATATATATATATATATATATATATATATATTATATATATATAATATATATATATATATATATATATATATATATATATATATATATATATATACACATACACACACACACACTCTGCAGTGGGCTGGTGCCCTGCCCGGGGTTTGTTTCCTGCTTTGCGCCTGGTGTTGGCTGGGATTGGCTCCAGCAGACCCCCATGACCCTGTAGTTAGTATATAGCGGGTTGGATAATGGATGGATGGAGATATATATATATATAGTTAGGTCCAAAAATATTTCGACAGAAACAACTTTTTTCTAATTTTGGTTCTGTATATTACCACAATTTTTAACACAGTCCCTTTATTTCAGGGGCTCAAAAGTAATTGGACATATTAAATAACTGGAAATAAAATGTTCATTTCTAATATTTGGTTGAAAACCCTTTGCTGGCAATGACAGCCTGACGTCTTGAACTCATGGACATCACCAGATGCTGAGTTTCCGCCTTTTTAATGCTCTGCCAGGCCTTTACTGCAGCGGCTTTCAGTTGCTGTTTGTTTGTGGGCCTCTCTGTCCGAAGTTTAGTCTTCAACAAGTGAAATGCATGCTCAGTTGGGTTAAGATCAGGTGACTGACTTGGCCATTCAAGAATTTTCCACTTCTTTGCTTTAATAAACTCCTGGGTTGCTTTGGTTGTAAGTTTTGGGTCATTGTTGATCTGTATCATGAAATGCCGCCCAATCAATTAGACTGCATTTAGCTGGATTTGAGCAGACAGTATGTCTCTGAACACCTCAGAATTCATTCGGCTGCTTCTGTCCTGTATCACATCATCAATAAACACTAGTGTCCCAGTGCCACTGGCAGCCATGCACGCCCAAGCCATCATACTGCCTCCACCGTGTTTTACAGATGCTGTGGTATGCTTTGGATAATGAGCTGTTCGACGCCTTCTCCATACTTTTTTCTTGCCATCATTCTGGTAGAGGTTAATCTTGGTTTCATCTGTCCAAATAATGTTTTTCCAGAACTGTGCTGGCTTTTTTAGATGTTCTTTAGCAAAGTCCAATCTAGCCTTTCTATTCTTGAGGCTTATGAGTGGCTTGCACCTTGCAGTGCACCCTCTGTATTTACTTTCATGCAGTCTTCTCTTTATGGGCCATTGGATATCGATACGCCTACCCCCTGGAGAGTGTTGTTCACTTGCTTGGCTGTTGTGAAGGGGTTTCTCTTCACCATGGAAATGATTCTGCGATCATCCACCACTGTTGTCTTCCGTGGACGTCCAGGTCTTTTTGCATTGCTGAGTTCACCAGGGCTTGCTTTCTTTCTCAGGATGTACCAAACTGTAAATTTTGCCACTCGTAATATTTTCGAAATTTTGTCAGATAGGTTTTTTCTGTTTTTGCAGCTTAAGGATGGCTTCTTTCACCTGCATGGAGAGCTCCTTTGACCGCATGTTATCTGTTCACAGTAAAATCTTCCACATTCAAGCACCACACCTCAAATCAACTCCAGGCCTTTTATCTGCTTAATTGATAGTTACATAATGACGGACTTGCCCACACCTGCCCATGAAATAGCCTTTAAGTCAATTGTCCAATTACTTTTGAGGCCCTGAAATGAAGGGATTGTGTTAAAATGCTTTAGTTCCCTCACATTTTTATGCAATCGTTTTGTTCAACCCACTGAATTAAAGTTGAGAGGCTGCACTTCAACTGCATCTGAGTTGTTTCATTTAAAATTCATTGTGGTAATGTACAGAACCAAAATTAGAAAAAAGTTGTCTCTGTTCAAATATTTATGGACCTAACTGTATATATATATATATATATATATATATATATAGTGAACCCGGCCCGGACACAGACAGGCGGACATGTTGTTAAAAACACCACCAAACGTTTATTTACACTATATTTACAATACTGGTCACAAAGACCCCCAGTTCAAAGGTCACTCAGACCCCAGTCACGTGCACAGACACCCCAAACACAGTCCTGGCCTCACAATGCCTTGTCTTCGGGCCACCTCCACAGCTCCTTTGTGCTTCGTCCTTCCACCTCCCGACTCCAGCCTCGAATGAATGGAGACGGCCCCTTTTATATGGTACCCGGATGAGCACCAGGTGTTCCCGGCATTCCTCCTCTGGCCACGCCCCAGCGTGGCGGAAGTGCCGGCTGTCCTCCCGGCTGCTCTCCGGACGCCGTCATAAATCTTCCCCAAGGCATTGGGGCGCCTCCTGGCAGTGACCACGGGCCCCTACAGGGTGGAGCTTCCATGCCCTGTACCCGTGGCCCCCAAAGCAACCTGGAAGGCAACCCCCACATGATCCAGGGTGGGTGCAGACCCACATCCGGTCCTTCATGTCGTCCCGGCCGGGTCATGGCCCCTGGCATCCCTGACAATATATATATATATATATATATATATATATATATATATATATATATATATATATAAATCAAATGTTATATAGTACTTGACATCTATAAATTGTGGAATGTTCAATAAGAAGCTTACAATGAACACAAGATGTCACAGAGCAAGAATGTGTTAATTTTGAAACACCATTGAAAACATGTGAGTTTCAAAACCAATTAAAAAAAGATTCCTTAACCTCTAAACCCCCAAAACAAAGTGTCAATTATATTTAGAGGCCAAGAAGACTTTGTAAAAATGTAAAAATAAACAGAGAATCATGGCACTCGTAAGTTTTTTTCCCATTCTCCATATATTCTTCAAAGCAGTGATGCTCTGAGCACTGACGTCTTGATCAAATTATCCCTCCTGATATTGCAAACTGAATCTTTTGCAGAGGAATCACTGAAACAGTGTGATGTAATATAATGTATTTCAATATTGCAGTGAGTAAAGAAATCTGTTAAATACACAATAACATTAACACAGGATAAATATACAATTTGTTTTTCACTAGGTTATAAACAAATATACTGTTTAACTGCTAGAGAAAATCAGATCTTGTCAGAATTTCTTTCTTAGATAGAAATAATAAAAATCTAACTCAGTATCAGTGCTATATTTCTGTCCTCACATGTATCTGAATAACTAAAAAAAACCATACAGTTACTATTGAAGACAACTTTGATTGATTTACGCAGGACAATTTACTCTAATTACAATCAATTGTTTCTACAAAATAGTAATTTGTCATTCATGTCGTATTTTATGTGAACTGTACCCTAGCTACAATCTTAACACTGTCTTTTTAAAATCAAACCTACATCAGAGAAGGCCTAATAATTATAATTATTTCCTGTTAACATCTGGTTTAGCGGGTGACATTCAAATATACAACTTACTGTAGCAAAATTTTCAGCTAAATATATATAGTACATTACACTGTCTTTCCTTTATTTTTTCAGGTAACTATTTACATACTGTAAGTGTGTGTTTATTCATATTTACATTAACTATCCTATTAAATCATACAATATTTTTTACAAACTGAAATCCATTCCTATGCTTAAAGTTAAGGTGAAGCAAGTTACAGCTGTGTAAGTCAATTAAAAAACATACAGGCATGCATAATACTTATATAATAATTTATATATCATGTAAGAACAAAGAGACAATTACTGTATAAATCTGTCTATTTTTTATTTTTTTTTTGTTTCTTATTAAATTGCCCCTTTTGGCATTTAATTCTCCCTGGCAATGGTATATCCTAGTAACTAATAATTTACTTTGGCAGCCTATGAATTCTACTGAATACAGCCAGAAACATACCACATGGTGTACTATTGTTTTCTAGTGCAATATTTGTATAACTATGCTATTCCCATTTGACACTTCTAATATTTTGCCATCTACTAAAATTTTCACCAACATTTTAAAATGAAAAATAACTGTGCTACAAAAATTTTAATATCCAGAAACTGTAAGATTTTTATTCCTATTTTACATTATGGTATTTCTACAATGTTGGATAGTTAGAATTTAACACACTTCTTGATGTTCACTGTTCTTAACCCAGTATATTTTTGTCCAATCAACTATGTGTTTTATAACCTGCCTATCCAGTTAAAGGTTGTGAAGAACCTGTCCACCTGTCCTAGCACGATCAGATATAATGTGAGGGCCAACCCAAGATGTACGTTTAACATTCTTGTGATTTATTTATACTTCATAACAAACCAAAGACAGTGAGAAGTTTGGGGGCACCCGTAGGCAAACCCATTATGAAAGGAGTTGCAAAATCAGAGAAGTAAAACACAGATAAGGTGTTAAATTGCATCTTTTCAAATGGGAGTCTGGATATGACTACTAAAGATGGCAGTTCTTCCCACTGAAGACCGTTTCCAGGAGGAAGAGGTGGGTCTAGATGGAAAAGACATCAATCATCCAATCTCCAGAGGGACAGAAAGAGAAGGCCTTATTGTAGAGTGCAAACCCCTGGTGATGCAGAGAATCACCATCACCAGGGCCATGTATGTGACAATAGTTACTAAAGAAGCCATGTCGACAATCAATATGCTTCTTATTTGGGAAACGTTTTCATCACCTTATCCAACATCTTTATCAAGTTTGCTGGATGAATTTGTATTTTTTTTCCTAATAATATGGCAAAAAAGTGTTAGAGTTACACTTAGCCTCAGGATCCTAAATTGCAGATTGAGTGTCTCCCTAGTTGTACTTTGTCTTTAGTATTCCATTGAGTTCTTTGTGTAGTTTCTATGACTCAATTAAACTTCATTTCACAAGCTTGGTAAGACAGAGCCTATCCTGGTAATGTTGGGATAGTTCAGTCCAGTACACACTTATTCCCACACCTATTTATGGACATACACAAATGGATTTATTATCACAAATTTTCCTAACATGCACTTCTTTAGGATATGGGAGACAGTTGAATTATTCTGAGAAAATAGGCATGAGTATTGCCGGGGACTTGCAAATGCCAAATTGTAATTGGGCTGTGAGTCAAATCTATCTTTCATAAGCTGTAAAGGCTGCAGAACTAATCATTACTTTATTGTCAAGAATTGCAAACAGCATCTAGCTTATACAAACCATAAATCAGGTCTTGAGTTAAACTAAAATCTTATAATGCTTCCCTTGTAGCAATGATTTTGCAACATTACCGAATATCTCAGAATGACAGAATGCACATGGAGTAAGGAGACTGTGACTTGAGCTCTTTCTCTGTGCCTCTCCAAACAAATGCTAAGATCAAACACTTCAGAGTCCCTTACCTCTAACATGCAGTGTGGCATGCTTCATTGGGAGCAAGTCCAAGTCCATGTCAGAAAAGAGCTAATAAACGGTCATTTAAAAGAATCATTGTTATATTATGACTGAGTCTGTCTTTCCTTTGCCAATATATTAAACCAGGAAGGTGAACGTTAGAGGAAGTCAAAGAAACAGAAACTTGTCTTGCAGAAGTTAATATCACAATTAAATGTCAATAAAGAATGTGACTGTTTGTATAAATTTTAGCACAGTGTATTCTTTGTTATTGCACTGTTTATTGAAAGTGAATTTCATTCTCCCAACTACCAATTTTTTCCTTGGCTCCAGTCCTGTTTCAAGCCATCCTCCAAAAATTTGTTTTTCAGTTATAGTAAAAGGGCGGCACGGTGGTGCAGTGGTAGCGCTGCTGCCTCGCAGTTAGGAGACCCGGGTTCGCTTCCCGGGTCCTCCCTGCGTGGAGTTTGCATGTTCTCCCGTGTCTGCGTGGGTTTCCTCCGGGCGTTCCGGTTTCCTCCCACAATCCAAAGACATGCAGGTTAGGTGGATTGGCGATTCTAAATTGTGCTTAGTGTTTGTGTGTGTCCTGTGGTGGGTTGGCACCCTGCCCAGGATTGGTTCCTGCCTTGTGCCCTGTGTTGGCTGGGATTGGCTCCAGCAGACCCCTGTGACCCTGTATTTGGATTCAGCGGGTTAGAAAATGGATGGATGGATGGAGTTATAGTAAAACGATATGCAATGTCAGGCATATATAAAATAGGGTATGTGCAGAGAATTAAAAGGGATGGATGCTGAATCCATGTTAACACAGGAAATCAAAACTTAATTATAATAATTCACTTCATGAGAGTCCATGACTTAGAATTCACAAGATAGTAAAAGAATCAATCCACATTTGCTGCTTCAGTTATAAAATGTGCCTATAAGGGGGGCAAGTTGGAGGTGTTATGGAAGATGCAGACACAGAAAAGAGAAAAGAACCAAGAAAGGGCCAACGGTATAATCACAATGGCAATATCAGTAAACTTTAAACAAGCTAATAAACTTCAAGGGAGAAGGCAAATCATAGTTAAGAAACATGTAATAGTCTTTAGCCAGGAATTTCAACAGCAAAACACACAAGTAATTCTTTTGTTTATCCATAGAGGTGATTATTTATAGCGTCACAGATGTGATGACAATAATCACAACTTTCAGATCCATGCCTATAGCAACCAGGGGCTGCATGTGGCAAAGAAGTAACAACCTGACGATGTCCATTCGAAACAAAGGTAGTGTTGCAGTAAGTTAAAATTACAAGATGATACATTTTATACTTATAAATGTTACTTCTTTGTCATGAATGTGATATGAATTGCTTTCTTAGTGCTTGGAAATATTCCTAGGAGGACTCAATTCCTGGCTAGAAAAATGTATAGCTTTCATTAAAAAATTAATTACTTCTGGGGCAGCTCCCTTTCAAAAGCAAGGGGATATAAGGGACTCAAAAGTAGCAGTAAGATCAAAAGGGGCTAGTGCTCAGGCACTCTCAGGTGCCATGTGCCCTTGGTTCTTTGTATTCTACTACTTTAGAATATCAGACATACTGTATGCAGAATTGCTCCACAACTCTGTTTCTGATGATTCATCAATGGCTATGGATTTATGATCCATCTAACTGACACTCACCCAACTTTGGATTTCACTGCCAAGACGTGAATAGAACATGCAGCAGTTGCAGCTGACAGAAATTCCTGTTTCACAGATTCGATAACATTACTTATCATATCACTAGCAATCTCCAATATTTGTATAATCATTCTTTTAAGATGTCTGCGTCAGTGAAGGATTTATACTGCTTAGCCAATATTCATAAAGTTTGGATGAAAACATGTTAATTGTCATGCTGGGCGCTGGGCATCAGACTATGGTGGATAAGATTCACTGAAAGTGACATGCTTCTGAAGATAATGGCACCTCACATTGTACTCTTGTACAAAATGTACCATTTGGCTGGGCATTTGGGATTGATGATATTATAAAGACACATTTTGTAATCCATTCATCATTGCCCAACTCTTGGTGTCAATTTTCCTCTTAAGATATTTTGACAGACATTTTTGCTAACTAACTCATTTCAATAGCTAACTTGTAATGTACATTTTTAATATTACTTCTTGCTAATAAGTGAACGTTACCTGATTGGGTCAAATCACAGTCAACATCCATGAGAAAAAAAAATGAATTTAAATGTTTGAGCTTGTTTAATTGGAGTGATAGTAACACCAACATTAGTAATGAGTGCAGCATATGCTTGATGATTTATTATCTTGCATAGATAAAAATTTGATAAGTTTGAAATGACCTAACATGTGTGTGAGTTGAATAATTGTGTGAGTGATTGTATAAGAGTGACCAGGAGTGAATTATCAAGTGTGTCTGTTAAAGTGTGTGAAGTATTTTTGTTGGGGTAAGTACCAGGCCCTTCTCAAAGACTATTTGCTCTGTGAGAATTTGGCCCTAGGTCAAATGTATTTGATGATCTGTAGGTTTCTAGGTTTATTGGTTCATTATTGGTATTTGTACAGAATAAAGACTAAAGAAAAATAAATAAAGCAAACTAATGGACAAAACAATCATAGGCAGGTTTTAAAAATATTTGAATAAAGTACTGTATTTTTAAATTCTTTCCCATGCTGAACAGGAGAATTGCATGTTAGGATATGGACTTTAACTATAGTTCTCTTCACTGAGTATATAAGCATTTAAAGGATACCCGTATCAGATAGCAACTGCTTAATTCCATTATGCCCAGCCGTCCTATTAATGGTTGACACAGAAATGTCCAAAGAGATGTATACTGAATCATTCTTTCTTTCTTCTCAATGGTACAGTAATCCCTCCTCGATCGCGGGGGTTGCGTTCCAGAACCCCCCGCGATAGGTGAAAATCATAAGTAAAACCATATGTTTGTATGGTTATTTTTATATATTTTAAGCTCTTAGAAACTCTCCCACACTGTTTATAAATATTCTCCGCACAGTTATACAGTAAACCCTCGTTTATAGCGGTTGATCCCCTCCAGACAGATAAATGAATTTCCAAGAAGTAGGATTCTTTATTTATAAATCTAATATTTTCGCAGAGAGCATTGAAAACCTGTTTACGACCTTCTAAATACGTTTTTTAACATTATTAGAGCCCTCTAGACATGAAATAACACCCTTTAGTCAAAGGTTTGTGCTCTATGACAAGACAGATGACAGTTCTTTCTCACAATTAAAAGAATGCAAACATATCTTCTTCTTCAAGGTGCGCGTCAGGAGCGGAGAATGTCAGAGAGAGATAATAAAGTAAACAATCAAAAATCAATAGGGCTGGTGCACTTTTAAGTATGCAAGCACCGCGATAAAGCGGCGCAATAAAGGGATCAATGGGAAGGTAGCCTTTCAGCATTTTTTTACAGGTGCGTCCGTATCTTCTAAGCAAACAGCCACTGTGCAAACAGCCCTCTGCTCACACCTCCTCCATCAGGAGCAGATAATGGGGCCAATCATACGCCTCCCTGATAGTAATGCATGATGGATAGGTATCTGCCTGTATTTCTCAGAGAGAGTGAGAGAGACAGAGAAAAGCAAACAATGAAAAATCAATACGGGCTGTTAGAGCTTTTAAGTGTGCGAAGCAGCACAGAGAAGCATATCGTATATCATTGAGGACTTTTATTTAATATGTAATACGTGCTCTGATTGGGTAGCTTCTCAGCCATCCGCCAATAGCGTCCCTTGTATGAAATCAACTGGGCAAACAAACTGAGGAAGCATGTAACATAAATTGAAAGACCCATTGTCCACAGAAATCCGCGAACCAGCGAAAAATCTGTGATATATATTTAGATATGCTTACATTTAAAATCCGCGATGGAGTGAAGCCGCGAAAGTCGAAGTGCGATATAGCGAGGGATCACTGTACAGTATAACACATTTTGTTTTCTAAAAAGCTGTCATTTCCACATTTAACACCCTAAGGAACACCAAGAATTCTTACCTATTTATTTTTGTATTCAGAAAATATTATTTTATTCCGTGGAGTTTTGCATTTTCAACATGGAATGATCGGATGTATTTCATGCTGTCATTCTCACAACTTTTATTTAAGTGATTAGTTTCCTCCTTCCCTTCCTCTTTCTTATAAATCATAAAGTCTGCTATGTTTTACTTATCTACCACAATTTGATTATCAATTTCTTCCAGCTTTCATATTCAGATGCAATCATACATAGAGATAATATTTTGAAGCATGGTGGTGTGTTGTAGTTGGTTGGTGTTGGTGTAGACAGAGAATAGAAATTAGTTCCTGGTTTTGTTTAACGAGGGGAATGCAAGGAGTCTTCACTAATGCTGTTGACCTCACTAGGTTTCAGAGTTCACACAATTTTGGATGTGGTATTCAGACATAGTCAGGTTACATTTGCAGCCATGAACTCGCTGATGGAGCACGAAGTGTTGTTGTTAAATCATTTATTGCTGATACTCAAGGCTCCTTAAAGGATTATTGCAAAAGCATGACATTTTCCAGGTTTTTAGTCATGCCTGCTGAATGGGAGGACATTAGGCCAAAAACAGGACATGTCTTTCTTTTGCCTGATGTCTGGCAAACCTACTGATGACATACCGTAAAATCTTGCATATAATGCACACTCATGTATAATGTGTTCATATATAATGTGCACCCTTAACTTTTCAAGATTTTAGGGTGGATGTTGACTTCTGTGGAGAGGAGGGGTGAGGGAGATAATCAGCTGTAAATGTTGAAAAAATTGGAGGAATGTTAGAGTCGTGGACTTGTGATGTCTAATCGCTGCATGTGCATGAGTGGCAAAGATCAAACAACGGCAAAAATGGCACCAATATCTGTCAGGAGAGTGAAGCAAATGTGCAAAGCAAAATGCACAATGGATGACATTTTGCATATATTTTATTATTTTGAATTGGACTCTGATTTGTCAGTCTCTAATTTTGCGCAAGTGATCTGGAGATCAAAATTGAAAAAGTAAGAGAGGTACCGACATCAGCTGATTGGTCCCCAGCTAATCATGGTGCTGAACACATTCGTTTGGCTGATGCACCTATGTGCCTTGTGCGACACTGTGACCTCTGCTGTCGACACCCATCTGCCTATGCTGACCCAGCGCCGCCACTGCTGCTGTAGCAAGAGATGGCAAACACAGAACGAGAGTGGTCACAGAACCAGCAACAAACATTTTAAGTTGATTTATGTGTGAAACAATTGCTTGGTGTGCTTTTCAGAAAACAGCCTGGCAATTGCTTGTCCCATTCCTTCTAGATGTCCCAAAAAAAAAATCCCCTCACCAACCCCCTTGCTGCCGGTGCCATGGCTAACATGCGGTGACAGCACACTACATGCAGCAACAGATGTTTTATGTTGAATAACGTGAGTCTCGTGTATAATGTGCACACTAGTTTTTAACAAACTAAAATGAGTGAAAATTGCACACATTATATGCGCAATTTTATTGTACATATAAGCTTTGATGTTATTCTACTATTAATGAAAGACATACTATATCTAGGTATATATAAAGCATAATGCTGCACTTAATATTATTTGTTTTATTAAGTCAAGCAAAAATGTAAGCATTCTGTAATTGCTGGAGAGGAAAATCCTGCAGCTAGCAATCTTGTAATATTAGCCCACTCATGTAAATAATGAAGAGCAAATTTCTTTGTTTATTTAATACCAGTTAATAAATAATATGTATCTAAAATACTCTGTTCTGAAGAAAAACATAATCAGCACGCTATACTAAATCATAGTGAAAATAGCTGACTTGATCATTAATGTGTATTTCTTAAATCTCTTAAATATAAACATTAATTGATGTGCTATAGAACAGTATGACCTCTGATCTAAACTAGTCATGAAATTGGGTAATCTGTAAATTGGACAGTAAATTGTTGTTGTATATTCCTGATTAAAAATACAAAATCAAAAATTAATTAACATAGAGCATCTTTTGAAATGTGCACTCACCATCTAACTAGCATTTTTTGGCAAAAAATGGTGAAAAACATTTAGTCAGCCATACATAACTTCTGTGGGCAGAGCTGATGTTAATTTATTAATTTACTGTTAACGTACAGCAAATTAAATTGGTTTCTAAAAACTACTGTAGTGTTGAACTCATCCGTAAAATGAATAAAAAACCTAGATTTTAACTGGTCTTTGTTTTTCACCTTAAACTATTTTTCAATGGTATTTAAGTCATAAGCAATTTAAGTAGTACATGGATTCCATCGATTATTGTCTTTATTTATTTATATTTGCACTCTTTTCTTGTGTTTATTTTTGTTAACTACCATTATATATTGTCTTTGTCACTTTAAGTATAACCATTTTCAACTATAATGTCATGAAGCAGCGACCCTGCTTTTATGCTCAGCATAACAGAAAATGATCAATTTTTGCTATTTGGACTAAGTGATATTTTTGTATTTGGCAACTGTTATTTCCAGCACCATTACAGTTTAATTTTAGTTCTTCAGTTTACCAATGAAAATCTGTTTAACCAGACTAAGGTTAAATATAGCGTTAGGTTTTACTTCATTAGTTGTTCAAAAACCTAGCAAGTAAACACAGATCACTTAATAGAACTGATGTGAATGTGGTTTGGTTGAAAAATAGTAATCTCACTATGAACAAAGAATGCTGATAGTATTTATATGCCTCCGTAAATGGCTCAATGTTTTCATAATATAGTATTCAAAAATGTTTTCATGGAATTGCAACTATTATCTAATGTGTTTAAAGTTCAATTAAAATAAACACCAAAAATCAACTATTTAACTGAGAAATTATGAGGAAGTGAAACAACTAAAATAGTATACCTTAATTACTCCTAAACTGGAATCTTCACCAATCAATAACCTCTTACATTGCGTATAGTATCACTGGTGTAAATGAATAGTTTAAACTTTAAAAATGTTAATTTTTGTACTAAACATTACTTATGCAATGTGAAATAGCTTTATCTGTTTTTAATAGGTTTAGAGCAAACATAAGTAATCTGCTCATTATGTTTTCTTTGTTGAATACGGAAAAAAAGTAACTTCATGGTTTTTAATTTTGGAATCTTTAGGTGCAGTATTTGCACACTTATTGGTCAGAAATCTCCTTAATCGTGTGTATGTACAAGTTCCCCATGGACATTCGTATCCTCCCGCTCTCATTCTGTCTCCCTGTCCTTAGCAGCTTGCAGTCATTAGTCCATCTGTCACCTATACAGGCAATCCTGCAGATCCAAACAATGTTTCTGGGCACATCTGGTTACCAATTCAATTAGCAAATGCCGCCCTCCTGTGCAGAAGGCAGTCCTCTGCTCTACCCTCTTATCTGCAGCTTGGCAATTCCCTTGGTATTTGTCAAAGCTGGCATTTCCAGGATGGCAGATTTGTATTGATAGTGTTATTACTGTATTTTTATGTACAGTATATAGTAAAATACAGGCCAATCCCCAATGGGAGTGATGGCCAACAGACAGTCATTAATCATGTTTAATTCAAAGATGTAGGCATATGATTGTAAAATAAAACAAAAGATTCCTTTCTGAGATTTCCTATGCTTGATTCTCTAAAGTTTGCTGCTCTCCTAAACTTAAATTTTTGTGCCTTTTTAAAAACTCATTCTGCATCCAAGGATGGGGTTTTCTTTTCCAGGTGGGTGGTCTCTAAGTAATCATTTGTTCTTGCCCTTCCCCTGCCCAAGTGCTGTTTAGAGGGAACTTGTCAAAACCTGGAGACTTTATTTTTTCCACATTTTTTAAAATTCTAAATGTTGTTCAGTAATAGAAAAATAAAATGCTTAGAAAGGTACTAGCCCCTAACACTAATACCATAAAAAGAATTTACTCCAGTTTGCCTGTTCATGCATACCTGGATGATTTGTGTTCACATGACAGTGTACATCCCGGGTAAAGAGGTGGAGTTCTTGATGGGTGCAGAAAGGGTCCTCAGTTACAACCTTTTTTAGTCTAAAACAAGTCATTGAACAGCAGTGGTCAAGTGCTGTATTTGTTGTATTTAGATTTATATTATTACTGCTTTGCATAGTGTATGCTAATTAAAACATAAAGAGAATTATGAATGAGAATTTGAAAAGTAGCAGAGGCAAATATGAAACAGAAAAAGAAAACATGTTAATTCATTTTAACTATTCTTGAAAGCTTCCTGAAGTTCTGTTTCAACTGGAGAAGCACCACACCTCACTCTGATTATTTATAGTTTCACTTTGGCACAAGAGCCTTGTTTCCTTTGTTCCTGAAAAGAATAGCTGATAACTATGCATCATACAGCTGAGTCTGGTGGTATTCAAGTTGAACAATTGCTCGTTGGCTTGAACAGAAAAGAGCCTTCTTATTTCTAAATACATCCAGTTTACAAAATTGTCAAAATATCTACCCTACAAATCTGTTATGATTGTTCCATTGGCATAATCATCATACTGTTTTAAGTTAGAACACTGTGATATTCTACATGGTTTATATTGCAATTTTCTGGACTTACGCAAATCTTCTTCTTCCTCTTCATCTTTTCCAACTTCTATGTGGGGTCCATGTACTTGATCAACCTTTTCCAAACAGCTTTGGTCCTGCACCTCCTCACCAGTCAAATCCTTTTCTTTCAGGTCCCCATTCCTATCACTTTTTTGCCCACATATACATTGTCTCTCATTATCACATGTCCATAACTCCTTCAACCTACTTTCCTATGCATTGTTAGATATCTCTCCCACTTTTGCTGTAGCTCTGATCGTCTTATTTCTTATTCTGTCCCTTTTGTAACTCCACACATCCAACTCAACATTCTCATTTCTGCCACATCTAGCTCCCTTTCCTGCTCCCCCTTCACTGCCCATGCCTCAGCTCCATACATCATTGTTGGTCTTACCACCATCTTAAAAACTTACCTTTAACCTTTGCCTTAATTCTGTGATCACACAATACTTCCTGATACCTTATTCCAGTTGTTCCATCCACACTGCACTCTGTGGGTTATTTCTGCATCTAGTTTTCCATCTCTCATTATCTATCACTGATATTAGACATTTAAAGGTATCCATTCTTTTCAATATCTCACCCTGCAGGCTAACGTCTGAATACTGAATGTCATTAATTTTCATATATTCAGTCTTCTTATTCCTTTTTATCTTGAACCCTTAATTTTCCAAAAGCCTTCTCCATAATTCCATCTATACTTTCTACTTCCTCTTTTCTAGTGTTACACGACTAAATGTCAAAAAGCCTGCACCAAGGGGACTGGTCTATTATTCCATGACTCAACATAGCCACATTCAACATATTAAATAATGTATTATTACCTGTATTTTGTGTACTGTTACAAGTAACTATTATTCTTTGTATTGATCTTTAGTATGTGTTTATGCAATAACAATGGTTGTCAAGTGTTGTGTCTTTGTCTACCTAACCTAACACCCATGACCAGATCAAAGAGGTAAGAACTTAAAGAAGATCCCTGGTGCAGACCTACTCTAACTGGTATCATGTCTGTTAACCTGAGTCCTCAATCCCCCATACATATCCTGGACAATCCTCACATTCTTCTCTACCTCCAGACTTGTTGATGTGGCACTCTATCATCAGCCTTTTCCAAATCAATAAACACCATATGCAAGCTTGATTTACATGAGTACATTAGAAAAATAGTGACAAGAACAGGCCATTCAGCCCAACACGTTCATCCATCCTATTCAACTACACTGTGCAAAATAGCATCAAGTCATCATTTGTACCAGGTCATCATTTTACCATTTAATGTCTGAAATCACTTGTATGTGTGTAAGGGGCTTGAGGACATGTGACTGCTCAGCTACACTTATTATAATTTTAGGCTCAGTTCGGGATTAAATATTGATCTGAAATGTGCTTATCCTGAAGCACAAGTTTAACAACACAACTGTAGCTGAATACTCTCCAGTAAGGATCATACTATCATGTTAATAGTACAGTAAATGGATACTAGCAATACCCACTTTTGTGGTCTGGAAGCATCTTGTGCTGAGCTTGAACATATGCCTAATGTTACTATAAGATTTTCACATCTGATTGTTTTTTTATGGAAGTTCACAACACCTTTATTGATGATTACAATACCCATCCTGTAAGATTAAATTTGTATAGTTGCACTATAAGTTGGTATGTGCACTAATTTCTGGTGAACTTTCCAAATTCTTGGAGATTAACAAGCAACTTTATGATATTCATAGATAATATACTTAGTTCTTTTCTTAGGTTTTCTAAACCCCTTTTAATCAGACATTTTACAATTGAAGTAAAAATGTAGGTTTTTGTTAATCCTGCCCTTGAAGTATTTTAGCAAAAAGCATCACAAGTGAATTGAAAAACAATTAGTCACACTTTCATTATGTGGTGTCGATTTTGGAACTCAGAAATGAAGTAAAGTTGTAAAAAGTAAATCTGATATCGTACTTTAACAACCAATTAAGACAAAATGCATAAATAGCCATAAAATCAGACAGTATAATCTATATAAGAAATGATAGGCACACACAGTGAAAGGAAAACCACATCAAATAAGAGCTTCTTCTTTTAGATTAAATTGACAATAGAGTTTTGTTTACTAAGGAACATGGCAAGGAACTTGACAAAAACGAGAAAAAGCACAAGTGAGATTAAGAGGCTCTTTACTCTCTTCACACATATACTAACACCACTTGAATATTCTGAAGGCAATTTGTAAATTGTTTGTGTATATATTTGATTTACACCGACCAGGCAGACCAAGGACAACCTGAGTACAAATCATTATTGAAGACCTCCACTTATTGGGTATGAACTGGGCAGAAGCACAATCACTGGCAAATTATGTATCATGGGGCACAAAACGTCATAAGAAAAAGAAGAAGACTATATTTGATTTATATGATGTTATTTTTCCAGTAGTCCCTACATGAAGACGAGAAAATAAATTCCATTATGCATTACAAATTCACACATTCCTTTGGACAGTACATCATGTGCTTATTTCTTAAATATATTTAACTTAAGTAAAATTAAATACCAACAAAGTTTTAATTATAATCCAATAAAAAATTTAAATGAATCATACAAAATAATGCTTTACACAACAGCTTGGTGAACATCCTGCGCTCTGAGATAATGAATTTTGACATTTTTAATTTCCACGTCCTCTTCCTCTTTTTTTATTGGACAGAGGTACATCTGCTTTGACAGCAGCATTCTACAGCACTGTACGCATAACTATCACAGTGCGGCACACAACAATTTATGAAAACATGGAACATGGTAATCTTTCCAAAAATGAAAGAAGTAAAAGAGGAATAAGATATATTGTGATGTGCACTACTGATGTATGCATACTGTACTGTTTTGCAGATCATACAGTATGTGAATAGTCCATATACTGTACCATGTTTTGTTTTACCATGCTAGTGTTTGCTGATGTGATATATTCTGTTTTTCTTCTGGGGTTAATTACAGTTGTCAACAGGTATGTACCAAGGAGATTCCCACTATGATCTAGTATATTTCTACTACCAGACTTGCCATTTCTTGCCTTCTGTTACACATCTCAATTGTCCCAGATGAAAGGCACTGTGAGTATTCTTAGGATATTTTTTCACAATATTTATTGAAAGTCCTCGACGACTGCAAATCACCTGTAAATTTAATGCAGAGAATGTCTACGGAGGATATAATTAGGCTACATGAGCTAGGAATATGAATCAATATCAGATACAACTTAAATGACTTAAGTTAAATAATGTGTAAATGTTGGAGTTTTGAAATGGCGGTTAGAGACACTGAAATCAATAGATTTTCTTCTAAATAAATCTTATCTTTTGCATCCATACTTCTTCTTTTACTGCTCCCGTTAGGGGTCACCACAGTGGATCATCTTCTTCAATATCTTTCTGTCCTCTGTATCTTGTTCTGTCACACCTCATCACTTTCATAATCCTTCTCTTAGGCCTTCCTCTTTTTCTCTTGCCTGGCAGCTCTATCCTTAGCATCCTTCTCCCAATATACTCAGCATCTCTCCTTTGCACATGTCCAAATCAGCACAATCTCGCCTCTCTGACTTTGTCTCCCAACCATCCAACTTGAGCTGACCCTCTAATGTACTCATTTCTAATCCTGTCCATCCTTGTCACACCCAATGCAAATCTTAGCATCTTTAACTTTGCCACCTCCAGCTCTGTCTCCTACTTTCTGGTCAGTGCCACTGTCTACAACCCATATAACATAGCTGGTCTCACTACCGTCCTGTAGACCTTCCCTTTCACTCTTGCTGATATCCATCTGTCACAAATCACTCCTGACACTCTTCTCCACCCATTCAACCCTGCCTGCACTCTCTTTTTCACCTCTCTTCCACAATCCCCATTACTCTTTACTGTTGATCCCAAGTATTTAAACTCATCCACCTTCGCCAACTCTACTACTTGCATCCTCACCATTCCACTGGCCTTCCTCTCATTTATACACATGTATTCTGTCTTGTTCCTACTGACCTTCATTTCTCTTACATACTTCTCTGCCACTCCCGACTTCCTCATACAATACCACAACTCCTCTCGAGGTACCCTGTCATATGCTTTCTTCAGGTCCAGAAAGACACAATGCAACTCCTTCTGGCCTTCTCTATACTTCTCTATCAACACCCTCAGAGCAAACATTGCATCTGTGGTGCCCTTCCTTGGCATGAAACCATACTGCTGCTCACTAATCATCACCTCCCTTCTTAACCTAGCTTCCCGTTCTCTTTCCCATAACTTCATGCTGTGGCTCATCAATTTTATCCCCCTGTAGTTACTACATTCCTGCAAATCCCCCTTATTCTTAAATATCGGCACCAGTACACTTCTTCTCCACTCCTCAGGCATCCTCTCACTTTCCAAGAATCCATTAAACAATCTGGTTAAAAACTCCATTGCCATCTCTCCTAAACATATCTATGCTTCCACAGGTATGTCAGCTGGACCAATGGTATTTTCCATTCTTCATCCTCTTCATAGCTGTCCTTACTTACTCTTTGATAATCTGTTGCACTTCCTGATTCACTCCACATCATCCAACCTCTTCTCTCTCTCGTTCTCTTCATTCATCAGCCTCTCAAAAGTATTCTTTCCATCTGCTCAACACACTCTCCTTGCTTGTGAGTATGTTTCCATCTTTATCCTTTGTCACCTTAACCTGATGCACATCTTTCCCAGCTTGGTCCCCCTGCCTAGCCAATTGGTACAGGTCCTTTTCTCCCTTCTTAGTGTCCAACCTCTCATACAACTCATCATACGCCTTTTCTTTAGCCTTTTCTATTTCTCTATTCACCTTGTGCCTTGTCTTCTTGTACCTTTGTCTACTTTCTGCATCTGTCTGACTATCCCACTTCTTCTTTGCCATCCTCTTCCTTTGTATACTCTCCTGTACTTCCCCATTCCACCACCAGGTTTCCTTTTCCTCCTTCCTCTGTCCAGATGTCACGCCAAACACCCTTCTTGCTGCCACCCTTACTATATCTACTGTAATTTCCCAACCGTCTGCTAACTCTTCGCTACCACCCAGTGCCTGTCTCACCTTTTCCCTAAACTCAACCTTGCAGTCTTCTTTTTTCAACTTCCACCATTTGATCCTTAGCTCTGCCCTCACTCTCTTACTCTTCTTGATCTCCAATGTCATCCTACAATACCACCATCCTATGCTGCTTAACTACACTTTACCCTGCCACCACTTTGCAGTCTTCAATCTCCTTCATATCAACTCTTCTGCATAGGATGTAATCTACCTGTATGCATCTTCCTCCACTCTTGTACATAACCGTCTTCCTCCCTCTTCTTATAATACGTTTTCACCATAGCCATTTCCATCCTTTTGGCAAAATCCACTATCCTCTGACCTTCTTCATTCCTCTCCTTGACACCATACCTACCCATCACCTCCTTGTCTCCTCTGTTTCCTTCACCAACATGTCCATTGAAATCCACTCCAATCACCACTTTCTGTCCCTTGGGTACACTGTTCATCACTTCATCCAACTCACTCCAGAAATCTTCTTTCTCCTCGATCACATACCCAACTTGCAGGGCATATGCACTAACAACATTCATCATCACACCTCCAATTTCCAGCTTCATAATACTATCTCATCCTAAATGTGCCAACCATAAATTCCTGTCCTTTTTCTTTTCCATTCTTCCTGCTTCCCAACATAACCAGCTGCTACAGAAAATAATACTAGCGGCAACAGAAACTTTTCAGAACTTCTAAAACACCAACAAATATTACAGAGAAATGAATCTGCAATTATTAAAATTAAAAATTATTAAAAATAACAACTACATATAAAATGTAATCCAACAGATACATTAATTCATTTTGTTATGATAATATATATTTCAGTTAAGAATCTCTCAATAATGTTAATTTTCAGAGAACCGTCATGATGTGAATTTAATGTGCCACTGTCTGTTGCTAAGGTTGTCAGAAGCATTTGATGGTTAACACATGGCTTGGGGAGCACGTAGATTTATAAGAATTTAACGTTCTCCTTTAGTTTCAATGGATTATGGGAAACACTCAAAACTAAAAGATGGAGCTTACAATGTTCTTAGTGCTGTGATACTTTCAGAAAACTCACCCATACTTATTACCATTTGTAATTACAACCACAACTTAGGTATAGTGTTTCTTATATCATTTTAAACAAAATAAGATTTTATTTTAAATTAATTATTATTAAAGAAGAAAACATTAGATTCACAAATGTAACAGAAAATACAAAGCAAAGGCGTGCTTTAGAATATACTGTGGTCTGTGGCTGGCTTGTCATCCCAGCCAACAACCCCAGGCCTCCAGGTGGAACTCTCTCTGCAGCATGGAGGTGCCTCAAAAACCAGAAAGGAATCATGGATGATGGAGTTTTCCTCTACAGCCCTGCTGGATACCACAGGGGCCATCAGAGGACGCTGCAGGGTGGCCCAGAGAGTCATTTGTGCCCTATAATCCGGAAGTGCGTCATAGGCAAAGCGACAGCAGAAGTGATGTACTTCCGGGGTGAAGAAAAGGATTTTTTATCTGACCCGGTGATAAGGAATCATGGACTAAAGGATGGGAAACAGATCCGGGTCAGGAACTATAAAAGGACTCTGGGAACTCCCAGACAATGAGCTGAGCTGGGTGGAAGGGTGGCAACGCGTCTGGGAGTGGTGGAGAGTTTATTGATTATTATATTGGCTTATTTAATGAGTATTGTGGAGAGGAGGGTGCTTTGTGCACTTTATTATTATAATAAATTCAATTATTAGACTTTTATCTGGTGTCTGATGTCTTGGTCAGGGGTTCGAGGGGATGACAGCACCTCAATCTGTCACAATACCTTACCAAATATTTTAAGATATCAGTAAAAAAACACAGCTCCAGGGTTGTTTAGGCACTGGGGCGCTGCCTGGCGGTGGCCACGGGTCCCTACAGGGCTGGGCTTCCAAGCCCTTTACCCGTGGCCCCCAACATAACCAGGGCGGTCGCCCCCTCGCGGCCTGGAGGAGGTACAAGCCCCGGCCGGATGCCACTATATATATATATATATATATATATATTGTAATAAACGATTTGAGAAACAACTCGAAAGTGTTGGGGAATTGCCCTGTATATTGCTTGACAGCAAAATAGTGGTCTAATGAAATGAAAAAAACATCCAAAAAATCAGACAGTGAAAATGGGTGGCTTTTATATGAAAACAAAAATGGCTGCCGGAAATGATGATGAAGGAAGTGACGTCATCAGAGAGGGACCGGAAGTGACGTCATCTCTGAGGGACCGGACGTGACATCATTGTCAGGAGCCGGAAGTGACGTCATCAGAGCGGGGGCAGAAAGTGATGTCATCTCCAGGAGCCGGAAGTGATGTAAATGAGGAAGTGGTAAGTGGTTCATTCTCCGGAATATTGTTTATAATAGGAATGGGTTTAATTGTCTTCTTTAGGTGTACAAGGTCAGAGAGAGAGGCACTAGTATCATGAAACAACCCCTTATCATGTGTTATTTCGCTCACCTGAGGACTTGTTGACTGCTTCCTAAGCGCGCGTTTGTGACAATATATATATATATATATATATACACACACAGTATACCCAAGTGAAGAAGGATCAACAAAAGTGGAATATTTCGGGGTGCCAACATGGCCCTCCCTGTTTACTAATAAGGTCCAAAACAAAACCAATGCTCAATGGCACGAGAAACAACAACAAAACTAAGTTCCACGTAGCTTACTGTCGTCTAAATGTTTTGCGGCTCTGCCAATGGGTCCTCTGATTTGGAGGTCCTCTCTTTAGGTTGTCTCCATGACAAGACAAGACAAGAAAAAAGCGACAAGACTGTTAGCAGCAGCACCCCCTCTTGGCCTGGGGTGGTATCACATACCTGGAAAGAGCTTGGATGTAGATCCTCAGATTTACAGTATAACAATAAATATATATATATATATATATATATATATATATATATATATATATATATATATATATATATATATATATGTAGTAGACCCCCACAAAGTCACGGTTCAGAGTTTGCGGCCTCAATCATTCACTGATTTTTCCTTAGAACCCAACTAATAATTGTTAGTGGAAACCGCAAATATCCTCTGCAATTATTATGGCTTTTTCCGTGGCAATACTATACTGTAGAGAGAAAAGGAAGCAGCTGTAGAGAAAACCGTGACTTGGGATGGTGAAAGTAGCCAATAGGATTTGAAACTGCAACTCCTAGCAGTCCCTGCAGTGGCTCTGATTGGTCTTCTGCTGGGGCTGTTGGGGTCAAATGATGTCAGCGCGGTTTTTAAAAATGGGGCCGGTGACCAAAGCAATTTGTGTTTTCAAGTTCCTGTCTGTCTGCCTTCTGTTGGGTTACCTGTACTTATTCATTTTGTCCTGGATCGTTTCGTGCATCTGGATTGTCTGCCGTCTGCCTGTGTACTGAGGACTGTAAGTTGAAAGAAAGGAGTTCTCCTGAACCTGTCCACCCATCTTCTCCATTTCAGGAACTACCGGTAGGACTATCTGTACATTCCCATTCAACGTGCGGATCTCTGGACTATCTATTTTCATCATTACATTTCATCCGTTGCCACTTTTCATTAACTTTTTCATGATTTACTGTGTGTGTTTTGTTTGTGCTTTGTTGTATTTAATGTGTAATCTCTGTAAGGGGAACAGGAATGGTATTGTTGTTTTCTTATTTCATTTGTTTTCATTACATTCTTTTTTTTCTGTTTGATTACCGGTTTGCTTTGTTTTTGTCTCTGTTTGTGAATGCATGCGGGTCGGGTCAAGGCTGGATGTGTCCCTTGAATCTCCACCATAAAACTAAATAAATCACTGTCTTCTCACATGACACTATGATCACTTAAAAGCATGAACAGCTCCTGTCCTTTTTGGCTGATTGCTTTGTTTCTCTCTCTTCCCCCAGTATTCTCTGCTCCTTTTGGGGGTTGTGCTCCCCTATGATGTTTGTCTATTGTTTAATCGATAACTAACTGCATACTGAGCTCCTTTTATTTCTGAAAGAGACATGTTTGTTTGAAGTGTTTGAATAAAGTTCCTGTCTCTACAATCTCCTGTTTCTGTGCAATTCTGTGATCCAAGTATTGCACTTTGTACATATTGTTCCAATAGTTTTTAAAATAGTTTTTTCAGTTCATTAACAGTTTATAAAATGATTAGTGTTGCAGTAATTGTGATGCTCTTTGCCTGAAAAAAGTGTTCCATTAAAATTTCACTTTTTCTTTGTTAATTGTGACGTTTACTTAAAGTGCAGCAAAAAATTATTTGCCGTCCAGGGATGCATTAACCCCAAGTATGTGGCAGTTTAAGGGTTAAAGCCCCAAGATGCCACCGAAATGAGCTGCACCATCTAAGGCTTCTGGCAATGAAAACGCGCTTGCATGAATTACAGTACATATAGCGTTAACATTGGTATTTTACATTCTAGCACTGTGGGAGACATAGCAGTATAGTATACAGGTTTACCTTTGCATTCTTTATTTTTAGTTAATGTATTAAGCTAAGTTTGAAATTAAATGAAAGTGTTTTGGGGGCAAATTTAGGGGTTAAACTATGAAAATAGGCATTTTTTAACCACATCCAAAATTTGCAGTTTTTTGCAATTTGTGGGTGCTCTAGGAATGTAACCCGCACAAATTGTGGGGGTATACTGTATATATATATATATATATATATATATATATATACACTGCTCAAAAGAATTAAAGGAACACTTTTTAATCAGAGTATAGCATAAAGTCAATGAAACTTATGGGATATTAATCTGGTCAGTTAAGTAGCAGAGGGGTTGTTAATCAGTTTCAGCTGCTGTGGTGTTAATGAAATTAACAACAGATGCACTAGAGGGGCAACAATGAGATGACCCCCAAAACAGGAATGGTTTAACAGGTGGAGGCCACTGACATTTTTCCCTCCTCATCTTTTCTGACTGTTTCTTCACTAGTTTTGCATTTGGCTACAGTCAGTGTCACTACTGGTAGCATGAGGCGATACCTGGTCCCTACAGAGGTTGCACAGGTAGTCCAACTTCTCCAGGATGGCACATCAATACGTGTCATTGCCAGAAGGTTTGCTGTGTCTCCCTGCACAGTTTCAAGAGCATGGAGGAGATTCTAGGAGACAACCAGTTACTCTAGGAGAGCTGGAAAGGGCCATAGAAGGTCCATAACCCATCAGCAGGACCAGTATCTGCTCCTTTGGGCAAGGAGGAACAGGATGAGCACTGCCAGAGCCCTACAAAATGACCTCCAGCAGGCCACTGGTGTGAATGTCTCTGACCAAACAACCAGAAAGACTTCATGAGGGTGACCCAAGGGCCCCATGTCCTCTAATAGGCCCTGAGCTCACTGCCCAGCAGCATGCAGCTCGATTGGCATTCGCCATAGAATACCAGAATTGGCAGATGCACCACTGGTGCCCTGTGCTTTTTACAGATGAGAGCAGGTTCACCCTGTGCACGTGACAGAAGTGAAAGGGTCTGGAGAAGCCATGGAGAACATTATGCTGCATGTAACATCATTCAGCATGAGCAGTTTGGTGGTGGGTTAATGATTGTCTGGGGAGGCATATCCATGGAGGGTCACACAGACCGCTACAGGCTTGACAAAGGCACCTTGGCTGCCATTAGGTATCAGGATGAAATCCTTGGACCCATTGTCAGACCCTATGCTGGTACAGTGGCTCCTGGTGCACAACAATTCCTGACCTCATGTGGTGAGAGTATGCAGGCAGTTCTTGGAGGATGAAGGAATTGATACCATTGACTGGCCACCACACTTTCCTGACCTAAATCCAATAGAACACCTCTGGGACATTATGTTTTGGTCCATCCAATGCCACCAGGTTGCACCTCAGACTGTCCAGGAGCTCAGTGATGCCCTGGTCCAGATCTGGGAGAAGATCCCCCACAACACCATCTGTCATCTCATTAGAAGCATGCACCGATGTTGTAAGGCATGTATACAAGAACACAGGGGCCATACAAAGTGCTGCGTACAATTTTGAGTTGCTGCAATTAAATTTTGGCAAAATGGACTAGCCTGCCACATAATTTTTCACTCTGATTTTTGGGGCGTCTTTGAATTCAGGGCTCTGTAGGTTGATCATTTTCATTTCCATCAAACGATGTGGCATCCTTTCGTTCCTAACACATTACCCAGTCTATATCAGTATAGATATCCAGGAGGATTTCTTTTTCCCATTGAGATCTGATGTGTTTTCAAAGTGTTCCTTTAATTTTTTGAGCAGTTTATATATATATATATATATATATATATATATATATATATATATATATATGTATATATAGTGACGAAATGAACGTACACAAAACAAATATAAAGAGTTAGGGAATTGCCCCGTATATTGCTTGCAGTAAAAGACTGGTCAATCGTTGAAAAAATCAAAACATTTGACAACTGTAGAGGATGTTAGGTGACTGTTTATAAGAAAATGGCGGCCAGATAAGATTAAAGTGGAAGTGACATCATCTGGGTTGGACCGGAAGTAACGTCATCATCAGGGGCCAGAAGTGACGTCATCAAAGGTGAACCGGAAGTGACGTCATCAAGGGTGGGCCAGAAAGTAACGTCATCATCAGAGACCGGAAAGTGATGTCATCAGAGCCGGACCGCAACGTGACATCATCACCCGAAGCCGGAAGTGACGTCTGAAATGAGGAAGCGAAGTTGCCATTTTCTGAGTTGTGGGTTATTGCAGGTATGTTTGGTTTATTGTTGTTCTTTGGGTCTATAATATTAGAAAGAGAGGCATCAGTACCATAAAACAACCCCCCATCTGTCAATAAATTGCTCAACTGTGGGTTTGTTGACTGTCTCCAAAGCGCATGTGTGTGACTACTGTATATATATATATATATATGTAGAGAGAGAGAGAGAGACAGAGTAATAAAGTAGACTGGAGGCCGAAAGGGGTTTAGGGGATGGCCACCCTGTATACTGGGCTATGTGCATAAAGATAAACACATCTTTACAGACAGGAGTCCACGACTGAACTGCCTAGCAGTGTGATAGCTGTTATATTTATATGGCGTAGACAGGAAGAGGTGGGATAACCCAAATGGGCAGGGAAGTGAAAGCTGCTTTTTTCTGCTTCTCCCAGTTTCCAAAACGATTATCTGTTTAGAAAGTCTAAAAACTAGGGTGTCAATTTTGAAATTCAGATGCAATATACCGTGTGTTCTGTAAGGGTCACTGCAGCTCCCCAAATGCACAACACACTCAAGCTTTGGACATAAGTTGCCAATACAAAAACTATTTATTTTTGGAAATTCTTCCTTATCAAGTGTTTCCCACAATACAGCCACAGTTACAAAGCAGCACACAATATATACCACTCTGTATCTCTCTGTCGCTGTCTCTCCTCCTTTTCTCCTCCGCTCCTCCAGCAAGCATTGTTCTCCTCTTCCTAATTCTGGCTCCTGGAGATGTGGCAGGCAGCTCCTTTTATGTGACACCCGCAAGCATTTCCTGTGTCTCGAAGCTGTAGTTCAAATGCGATTCCAGGTGAAATGGGAGCCCAAAAAGTATGGCTAGCAAATTCTCTCTGTGCTCCCTGGCGGTACCTATGAGACCAGACAGGTCCAAGGCAAAGAATCTCATGTTCCCATGGTGCCATGTGGGAAAAAGGGGCTCTGCCACAATCCTAGGGTGCTGCCATCTAGCAATACAGGGTAGACAATGCCCTGTGCATGCTGTCTCCCCATGTCCTTTGAGGGGTCCCTCATAACTGTTATGTGTTTGAGCAATGAGGTAAGTTAGATATGTTAGTAAAGCACTATGGTATTACTAGGGGCTTACTAATTAATAGTATTTAACATTTTAAGGCTACTTTTTTAGTCTTTCCTTTTAAATACTTTTCTTGCTTACAAAAAAAGAACAAAGTATTCAGTAAAGAATATTCAGTTACTTACAAGATTATTTATATCCTTAACACCCTATTTTAATGATTTTGCTGGTGGAAACCAGTTGTTAGTCAATTGTTTTTCTCCTGATTAAACTTAAGATCTTCCAAAACAGAGGAACTGAACACTTCAATATTTTTTTTTCTCCCTAATATTTTTTAACATAAAAATTCTTAAAAATAATCTTGAGTTTGTGCATTAAAAAAAAATATCAAAGCAGACAAAATTTTAGCAGAGGATTTGAGAAGTGTTAATGGGCCTTTATACTTTTGCAATGCACTCTAAATTCTGAATCATACGTCCACACCATCTTTTGAAATTGTACAATAGTACTACAGCAGAAAGCTGGTTCATATTTATTGGTTGCAGTTTTTATCACAGGTTGCAAAGGGGCAGAGCAGTAAGTGCTGAACATTTCATAATTTAAGGGATCTGGATTCAAATTCTGGATTCAATGTCTGCGCAGTGAGCTTAAACACTCTACCATGTAATGGGAGACACAGAAACACTGGTTTCTTATTGCATTCTAAACATTCTAAAGACATGCATGTTTGGTTGTAGCTTTAAATCAGATGTGTATGAGTGAACATGAGTGGGATTGTGTTTTTGACTGCATTTCATTATTACACTCCACCAGCTGCTGAAAAGATTGACACTGACTCCCAAAGACCTATCAGTGAAACAATTCAGCATGTAACTGGGACTGTGTGTGTTGCACGACTTACATTAAAAAAAGTAAAATAAATAAGAAATGACTGTATTACGTGTGATCCACCTAGATATTCAAAAAATGCATTTCTCTGTAAAGTACACCAATCTTTTAATGATTTCTATTTAAAATAATCTGAAAAGAAAGCAAAGGTCAGTTTGTATACTTTCAGGAAAAATTACTGAACAGAAAACTGAGTGTACTCGATACAGTAGTGCTTATAGTGATTATAAGTCACTTATAATTTTATTTGCAAAAGCATGTCTATTTAAAAAATTTTAAAAAGAATCAAATATTACAAAAATATTTTATGTAAACAACTTCAAATAATGAAAACCTATGTATGCTAACAGAATATAATACAAAAGAACCTAAGTACAAGTTTTTGCAGTAATTTTTCCTTTCAACTCTTGCCAACAGGGGGCAGATCAATAATATCACTAATAAAAATAGAGAGCTGGGAGAAGAGTAATTGCTTTATTGTTTAGCTTTTGCTACTGTCTCATGCCACTTATTAGAAGCTAACATGGGAGTGATTAGGATAACTGAGGACATCTGCTTCTCTGACTGTTTAAGGGCAGTAGGGATTAAATCACAGCAAACAGCTAGAGAGCACAGTATCACGTAAAAAGGCAAAGAAACGCGAGGTCTGCCTTTAAAAACAGACAGGAATTTGATAAATGCTTCATACAAAAATAGACTTTTCTTTTGAATATAAAGAACTCCTTTACTTGCACAGTATCAAAAAAACCCAATTAAAAGTAGAACTGGCTTAAGAATAACTTTGTAGCTTTATAGCCAAAGAAAAGAAGAACAGTTTACATTTCCCCAGTCACAAAAATATACTTTGTCCTTTTTTTAGTGCATGCATTGCTTTAACTCCATTGCTGTTGAAAGAAGCTTTAATGTTATCCACTAGTTAAAATGGTCTTGTGGATGCCACCTTTATTATTGCTTTCAGTAGCTTAATTGCAGTCTACTTACAAAAAAAATCCTTTTTGTTTGCACACTTGTTACTTATTGCGATTTTCTTAACTTTATCAATTTAAAAATATGCACTTAATGATTACAAGAAAAATCAAGTTGTTGTAACCAATGTACATATTTATGTTATTTCATTATGTTGCCAATGTTACATGGATTTCCCTCTGAAGGCACCTTGGGGTAATGTAAAGCATTCAAAACAAGAAAATAAATATATAATCTTTCCATAATTAGTCACAGAGAGTGGCAAAGGCTGTGTCTGTGTGAATCCCAGTGCAACATCATCGTGATGTCAACACAACCAGGGATTTGCTGATACGAGAACAGGGGGAAGCAAAGAAATGAAAAGAGAAGAAGCTATGCAAATTCAGAATTGAGACCTATTATACTTTACATTACTAATGTCTGTCTTAAGAAGCAAGAATACAGGAAAAAGATAAGAATTTTGAAAATGATACATACATACAGAAAATTTCGCTGCTCCTTATGCATGTATGAATTTCACAGTATATGTGCTATCATTAACACCATTACTACTATAACAACAGTCTTAAAAATAAGTTATTTAAAGGCGTTTTATAGATCTTTACTGGGTTTGTGTTTCTCGTAGAACTATTGCTTGACAAAGCAGCATTTCATTCTGGGAAGGACTCTTTGCATATGAAGTTGATTCTTTGTACATTGAAAAACTTCCTAATATGTAGAAAAAGAATGTTTATTATTTGGTAGGCTAACTAAGCAGAACACTGACAGATTATGCAAACATGGACTTAGCCTGTTTTATTGTAAGCAAGAGTCCTTTCAAAACCATGAACTATTGTTATTTCACAAATCTGTTACAATAACTTCATGTCTGTTTATTGCATGGAGTCTGTTGTGGATCTAAATAAATAAAAAGATCTTTCTGGGACCTTCACATGGATGGGTCTTTTGGGAGCCAAAAATGGTTTCACTATGGCATTCTCCCTGAAGAACCACTCTGCCACACTTCCACTCCACGACCATGACCACATATGGCCTTTGGTGTCTTCAAATTGGGAATCTGGCATCGACCATTTCTTTCCACTTGTCTCCAGCTTTTTTGATGCTACTTTTCACAACACCTCTTCTACATTACCCATCCATCACCTTCTTCTTCCTTTCCCATTATTTTTCCAGTTCTCTTCCACAATTCTGCACAGTTCTTCACCAGCCAAGCCCATAACAGTATAACCGAAGAATTTCGCCTTTGCCTCAATATTGAATCCACCAAAATTAATTTCCTCATACCCATTCTTTACATCACTTCCTCGTTTGTATTCTTCTTTACCCATTAAATTTTCAGTATTCTTCTGTAGAACCATAATTGAAAAGATGTAATTTTCTTCCTGAGTGCCAACATGAGAGCAAAGGTTTTGGTACCATATCATAGAGTGAAGCCTACTTGTGTATTAAGCAGTTTCTTCTTTGTGTTCAGAAGTAAGTTGTTTTTCATCAGTTCCCTATATCTGATGAAATTCTGCCTAGCTTTGACTATTCCTGCCAAGATATCTACTTCTTTCTTTCGGTTTCCATTTATCGAAATTCCTAGGTATTGAAAGTTAGTTAGTTATGTGTTGTTTGTTAATACCATGGCTTTAATTTTTGAGTATATTTGGATGGAAATTTTTTTCTCTCTTCAGCTACTCCTTTTAATAAATGGCTAAGGTCTTCTTCAGTTACCGCTAGCAGTACCTTATCGTCTGCATAGCTTTTTTTTAATCTTCTTCTCATCATACATTGGGACTCCTGTATCTTCACAAATACGTTGGAGAGCATTATCTGCAGGGTGTTATACAGCAGAGCTGAAAGGAAACACCCTTGGTGCACACTGCTCTTTATTTCTACGATAGGTTCTCGTTTTAACTCCGTCTTCATTAAGCCTTGTTAGTTATTGTATATATCCACTATCAGAATAGCATGTTTCTCACAGAGGCCTCATTTCAGAAGGGTTTCCATCAGGATGGCATACTTGACTCAAATGCCAAATCACTCTGGCATCTTTGTTTTTAAGAGTGTACTACTATTGGCCTTAAATATGTTTGATCTCTCTATTTAACTGGTGTTGTGAACTGCAATATAATGTAACCACAGTTTCAAAGAAATAAGGAATACTGTCCAGACTCTACCACACTCCTTAATGCTAGGGTTTGGGGAACTGCTCAAGGTTTTTTGACAATGGGGTCCACGTAACACCACATATACATTTAATATTTGAATGCATCACTGTGTAGTGATGTAGTGGATTCTTAAATGGAATATAGCTGTATTTCTCATTCATTATGTCTTGCACACATAACTTATACTGGTATATTATCCACTTTGTGTCCTTGTAAAATTGCTGGACATTCACTTTCTGCTCACCTAGAATGAATAAATACACATCCGTGTAGTGCACTTTCACAACAACCAATCTTTAAATTTAGAACAAACCTATAGATAAAATGTAATCTTATTAAGAGAGATGATGTCACCTCATCTTGTTTGCAGACAAAATATAAATGACATTCCAGAACTTTCCATTTTCTACTGCATTTTATTATCTTTGCTCACTTAAACCAACAGTTAAAAAAAACTTACTTTCTTTAACAGCTGTGTCTAAAACAGCCATATATGAATTACAATATCTGAATGACTTTCTGGTTCACTGATTGACAAATGACAAGTGAAACTCTACTTTTTAAATGAGTAGAAATGTATTGAATCTTGATTTAGAACTACTGTATAAAAATGATTGAATGAACTTCTGACTGTTAAATAAAATGAGAAGCTATCAAAGCACAAAATAAAAAAAGAAAAGCACAGAACAAAATTCAAATCCCACAGGAGAAATAAAAAAGAGACACAAGCGAAAAAAAAAAAAACTTTCTAAAATATAATTGAACAATTAAATGCATAACAGATTCAATTACAGGCCCAACATACTTTTTCTAAAATAATATTCATGAATTCTTGTCATGTTTTAAAAAGTTTTGCACATGACCTCAAAGAGAAACTTTGTTTTGTTTCTTATTTGTTTAGTGTGTACTACTTTTGAAGTAAATGGTTGTATTTGTTATTATTATTTGTTTGATTGAGTAGTACACCTTTATAATTGTCTTGTTTCCAAAATAAAATAAATAAATGAAATAATAAAATATGTTATATTTCCTTAAAAGAAATTTTAACAAGGAGTTTAAGCATCTGCCCCTATTTGCCCTAACAGTGTGAATAACCCCAATTTACACTCTTAGAGTCTCAAACTGATGTGCAGGGAGCAGAATTTTGCATTATTTGTAATTGTCAACATTTTACAATTTATTATGAAGACAGTGAAATATAAATGACTAACGGATGGTAAGGTTGCATGTTACATTTTAAGTTCTTTTAAAATTTACATTTCCATGCTCCAGTAATTTATTTATTTTTTTTGTTTTTACATCCCTTGTGTGTATTACTGCCAAAATTAACTGAAGAAGCAATACTCAAATTATATAGGAAAAATACATGAAATATATATAGTTAGATAAGCCATAATTGTTGTAGTTACTCAAAACTCAAAGCAGTTTTACATAACAAGTAAGAATAAACTTTAGATGTTATGTAAAAATGTCATTGCAATGATTGTCTTGTGAACTGAAGACAAGATAGCATTTCCAAAGAACAGAACTAACGTAAAGGGTACTGCAGAAAAAGCACCCAACTTCAATTCCTTCCTTTTATTTTGTCACATATACAACAAGCCCTAGGATGACATTTTAGTTTACTCTGCAGAACTTTAAAGAAAAGGCAAAAACATTTGCAGAAGGTTTTCACTTCACAGTTGGAGCATATTCTACAGACGGGCACTGTATTAAAATCAATTTTTAAAAAATGATGCGTAAAAAGCAGCATTGATTTTTTTTTATTTTTGATTGTTTACAGAAAAGGATGTAAAATGGATACTGGAAAATGTAAACTTTACAGTTAATTTTCATTTTAACTCTCATGAAATATTGTGCCTATTCTTAATGATTTTTATTGACCTGAACTGATACTAGTTTTTTCTTGATAAGACTACAAAGCTTTGTTTTTGTCCAAAGTAATCGGGTAGATGTTTAAAAAAAACTTTATATTTAACACATGCAAAGGCCACACTTAATAAAGTTTGCTTTAATTATTAATTCGTACCACAGTGATTTTTAGCATTATTATCCATAGTAGTATAGACTGGAATTTTGTCCTCCCTTTTTACATTTTTCACCAGTCTTCGCTTAAATTTTACTACAAGCATGAAGTAGCCTATTTTAATAGCTAACAATAGGGGCTCGTTTATACTTCATGTTCAGAGCGCGTACGCAGACGCATCATGGCTGCCACACATTCCCAGCGTTCATTTGACGCGTCCTCTAAGCAGGTCCTCAAAAATTAATGCGCCGTGTGCGTGAGTTGCAGTACCAGCAAAAAGTTGGTGGGGCGCAGTGTGATAAAAGTTGGAATGTGATGTCAGAGACTCTGTTTACTATCTACATTTGACAGAAAGCCTCTATGTGTATCCTACGGTATCGATATGTACGCTTCGATGTTTGATGAGTGGTTCGATGTGGTGAAGCAAAATGCTGACATATGCATTCATGGTGCTTTTAAATTCAAGCATTGCAAATTCCCGATCGTAATGATAGATATATTTTAAAAGTCTCACATAACATCTTTTGTGTGGTATTTTTTTTCTGGGACTTACTCCTGACCTGACAGCAGAGGCAAACAGCAATAGATCACCTCACAGAACACATTAAATGTATGATATTCCAACTCTCTGCACATTTAGAATCATTAGTTTAAATAATAAATACTGTTAAATTACACATATTGGGGCGGCGTGGTAGTGCTTCTGTCTTGCAGGGAGTCACGTCGCTGGTATTCCCTGCCTGGAGTTTGCATGTTTTCCTGCTGGGTTTCCACAGTGTGCTTCGGTTTCCTTCCAAAGATATTCAGATTTGGTGACACTAAAATGATTCTAGTGTATGTTGAGTGCTTGTATTCACCTTGTGAATCCAAGGATTGTTTCTGCCTCTTTCCCAATGCTTGCTGGAATGGACACATCTCTGGATTGATGGATTTAATCATTAAACATCCTTTTCAGAGATATTGCGGTAAGGTGTCATCAGAATTTAACTGGTGTTTCGAGCAATTCACAATAAAGTGAAGCCGAACCTGTTCTCACCGTGATAATATCTCGCACTTCCACGAGGTTGATTCTTCCAGATTTACATAAAGTACGCGTGCAAATATAAACAGTAAAATGCTTGCGTAGCAGGAGCGTCCGCTGGAGCATGATTAGGACAGGAGAAGTAGTTATGAGGTGTTGTACTCCCACTCCAAAAAGGAGATGGAGTTAATCCTTTAAAATGAATGACATTATGATTTCATGGCTGCAAAATGGCGCTTGTGATGATATTTTGTCATTTTTCTGATTCTAATGCGAAGGCTTCACCATAAAGATAATTATAATTTTTAAAGTAGAAGAAGAAGAAGAAAAACATAATAAGCTAGAATATTGCTCTAAACTGTCCATAATTGTTACCACTTCGCAAAAACATCAAGAATAATATTGTAACGAGCACTAAAATGGAAAGACCAAGACACCTGTGCCAAATGAGTGTAAAGCCCGATAGTGGGAATCACCTTCCTGCTGTTATGGACACAGGGAACATTACTGAAGTAGCCATAGCTGCTGTTACTAAAGCACTCTTCCAGGTTTCCCGATTATCTTCCACATTTGCATGCTGTGCCCCTCTACATGATTCCTCCTTATCTTCAACAATTCTTCTATCTTCTGTTTATCCACTGCCCCAGGAGCCTCAACCTGCCTTATTGAGGCTTCCTGAGCTTGTAAAGTGTTTCAGGGTTTTGTGGAATGCAGAGTTCAGCATAATTGTCTGACATTTCACTGTCAATGACCCATCCGACCTCTCCTATCTTCAGGGTAATATGCTGGCTACAACAATACAGTTTGCACCAATGACCATCTGTGTGTTGGTACTGTGATGCTGCTTGCGATTGACTATATGCATGCTCATCCACTCTTGGCGTAACAATCTTTATGTATGTAGCATCAATCACACCAGCAACTCCAGGAAAACCAGAAATCTACATGAATGCAGAATGCTTTAATATTACATCACGTGGAGTGGTGGGAAAATGTGTAAATCTGTGTAGTACCTCACGTGTTGTATGGGTGTTGAAGGTTTGGTGCAAAATTCAGGAAATGGTTGGTTGTCACATAGTCAAACCATCGCTCTTGCCAAACTGTATTTTCCCCATTGCCAAAAACGTATTGTTACCTACACTTTAATTTTTGCTTACAATGCATAGCTTCTCCCTGTAGATGGAGTGATCCTGTGAGGTACTGATATCTTTCTACGAATTCATTGCTGTCTAGCATTTCCAAAACATTCTGCCTTTCCCATAAAGGTCATCTTTTCACAATTCCTACTGAATTAGAACAGCTCTCAAGCTCTTATAAATCATGGTGACATTAAAAGCAGTTTCCCTAATTAGGAATATTGATAAAATGCTATTACTTCTACTCCTAAGAACACGACTAAATTTGCATCACACTGAGATTTTTGAGCCAACTAGGACCATTTTCCTTCTCTGACATGCTTGATAAATACAGGTACCGATCTCACCATATGAAATCTTTTAACTTCTTATGCATAAATGAAATACATAGGATTGGATATTTACAATACATATTACAGAAAGAATTAGTTCAAAAGAAGGTCATAACGAGTCCTAATTTTAACTTACATTATTTTAATACAGTCTTTTGGATGAAACTCAAAAGAGGAAAAATTTTGAGACATTCAATTGTCTAAATAACTTTATTATTTTGATTATTTTGTTGCTTGTTACACGGCAAGCAGGTTTGCATTTTTACTTCTGGTAAAACTATCAACGGAGATGCATTTTTCATTTTAAATTATAGTAGCCTCTCCCCATTTACTGGACAACACATTGTCACTTTATTAGACCAGAAAAAGGAACCTGGTGACAATAAAGCCTTTAAAAAAACTTTAAAATAAAATAAAAAAAAAACTTTAAAATGTGTTACTCATGCCAACATTCTAGATATCCAGACTAGCAGAAAAAGGATAAGTGCGTAAGTTTCATTTTACATCATTTGAACTATGAGGTTAAGTGACACAAAAAATTTGCATTAAAATGCTTCTGAACGGCCATTTGTTTTTCAGCCTGTGGGCAATTTTAAGGGTCATTGGATACATTTTCATGAAAGATGCATTCATAAAGTTGAATAATTCATGACTTTTCAAATGTTTTCTGTTTGAGTCAATAATGATTTGATTGGGGCAATATTACTGAATGTTCAGTTACAAAAAATAAATAGATATTCAATATGTTTCCATATTTATTTCTGTAATATGTGCTGTATTTTTATATTAACAATATAAATATATGTAAAAGCTGCAGAGTTTTTTTTCAGTAGCAGTATGTTAATCATGAGCTATAGAATAATGATAATTGGCATTTTTTTATGAAATAGTAGTGTACTGTTCATTACACAAAATAAGTACATAAAGGCACAGCATATCTTGCTTATCATTTGCTCACATGCAATTAATAACATTTTTACCCCTATATCACACTTGCAAAATGTATTAATTCACATTATAACCTGCTATTTCTACTCCAGGGCCACCTAAAAATGGGGACTACACCAGCAGGATCGCTCACAAGGTAGAAACCAACCTTAGGCAGGTTGTCAATCTATTGCTTAGCACATTGATACACCAATTTACACAAACAAACAAGTTCAATTAACCTTGCAATTACAACTTTGGAAAACTGAAAATCCAAAAGAAACCTCAACCAGACGAAAACAAAAACTCCTCATAAGTGGCCATGCTGCAAATGAAGACTATGTGACAGGTCTGGTAAATGTGTGGGCAGCATTGAGCTCTATGTCACACAACATTCTCAGACCCACTGGCAATTTTTTAAGGTCTGAAAAAATGCTGCTTTAATGTTTTGTAAGTCATACTGTAACTGAAGGGAGAAATGAGTCTACAGACAGGTGGAAATGAGGCAAACTGTTTATTTTGGGCCAACTCCAGGCTCCCTCCAGAACATTCAGCAACAGCCAACAGAATTTATCCTTACAGTCTTAGCTACACAGATCAGGTGTGCTATATATATTTTAAAGAAGTCACCCACAGACAGGACAAAATGGGAAGAAAAACCTCACATTCCAATAAAGGGAAACACAGAGAAGGGGAACTGAAGAGTTCACAGGCACATCAGTAGAACCCTGACACTGCAGCACGGGAACACCAACAAGTACATCACAAGTGTAGCTGTCTGGCCTCAAAGCAGTCAGTCTGTTCCGCAATATGTTTATGAAATGAGACACAGCTCTCCACTTTCAGAAAATGAAGCCATTTATTTATTTGTAATATAGTAAACAAAAAAAAAAACAATAGCCAATATAATGCATTACTATTCTAATTATAATAAATGAGCCTATTAAATTGATTCCTTTTACTGTACTTAGCCTGAGTAACATTTCAACTTTAGGTCACTAATGAAATGAGATTAATAGTCATGAGTGTAAATTAAATGCTGAGCTTTTTCCTTTGGTGAGATTTTATCTTTTATTTTGTTTTTATTTTTTTTCAAATAAGAAAAGTCATAATTCACTGGGTAAATTCTAAAACACGTTTTGTTAGGCATTTATCATAAGCTGAATGATACACCTGCCAATTTCTTTCCCATAGTCTACTGTAGCATAACTCAAAAGGCAACCCAATGGCTTTATTTTACTATACTTTTATTTCTTCATTAATGATATACAGATTAAAGGAGACCTTTTCCACCTGTCCCTACATTTTCTTAAACAGCTTAAAAGATTAATCTAAAATCCCAATACTGATATTACAGTCATATTTACTTGCTTCACTCTTTTTTAGTAAAGTCAGTTGCATGAAGAAGAGAAACTTCAATATGGCCAATATTTTTTTTTATTTTACAATGGATGCGTTCCGATGTCCTTCAGTTGCATGAAGGAGAAGAGAATCTTCAATATGGCCTAATTTATTTATTTTTTATTTTATTTTATGAACCATGCATTCAGATGTCCTTTTCTAAGTGCACTCCCTCCACTCACACTAAGCCAATTCCACACCTCCAAAGGTAGTGTGCACTTCTTTGGGATACAAGAGAAAAATGCAGTAACGCAAGTGGACGGTGACAGTGCCCATCATGAAAATTAAACCAACACTCTGAAGCTGTGAAAAAGTGGGGCTGACAACCACAACACAAGAATGCTCATGATTTTTTCAAAATATATTTTCTACTAAAACTTGGCTTTGCTACAAAATACATTTTCAGCTGGAATTGATCTAAGTGACCAAAAAGCTTAGCAACTTGATAATGGCACAAACATATAATTCTTAACTGAGAGGCAAACTAAGTAAATTAATACAAGTTAAAGCAGAATGTTTTAATAATATTAGTGCTTTTTCAGATTAAAAGAACAACATTCTGCCAGGAAAAAAAAGCAAATACTTTAACAGGAACATTGGCCCCTGGTCATTCAAACGTACAGTAAGCTATTCTATTGTTTATTTAAATGCCCGTGACATGGGAATCCACTGGAGCTCTGAGATCTTCAGACTGCTCACCTGGTGTCCAGCTGTGTGCTGCAAGGAACACAAACTGAGCTGTCATTAACTCCAACAAACTGGTCACCAAAGGGCTTCAGTATTCTCTGTTCTCTATGATTATGCTCTGGGATGTTATTCCATTAGCAGTCATTTCTGCCTTTAATCAGGCAAGTACTTAGCTCCTCTTAATTTGATTAATTCCTCCTTTGTCAGCTTCTAAGAAACAGGAGGGAGCATTAATTATTCAGTTACAATTTCCAGGACTAGTTTGTTTTGAACTGTGGCACATGCTGTTCTGACTTCAACCCTACAGGAAAATAAACCTAAAGCTACAATAAGATACAGTCAGCTTTACTATTTTTATTTATTACAATGTAATACATCTCTCGATTTAAAAATGCCCCAATACTGCTTTTTTCCTGTTGTTTTCAGCCAGAGAGATGCAAAACAAGTGAACACTTGACATATAATTCAGAAAATCCCTATAAAGGCTTTTTAAAACAAAAATATAACCTATAAAAGTTGTATTCTTGACAGAGCTTACTATAAATTTATTTGCTTACTATAAATCAAATTACCAAAAGGAATAATGTGTAAAGCATTGCATCTATGTAGTATACTGTATATCATTCTGACAAAAAACATGTTTAGACAAAATAAAATGATGTAAAATGAACCTGGAGTGGAAAGCTGCACGTTAAAGAAACCACAAACGTTTTCTTGCTTAGCTGTATCACCATCCTGTGACCTTCGCTTATTTAAAACCACGACTTTTAATGGCTTTGATTCATACGTCATCACCATATTCTCTGTTGCTGCTTGTCCTAGTGTAGCTTTACTAGAAAGCAAATTCATGTGTCTAACAAGTTTAAGATCAATTAAGTCTGTCTCTTATGCCCAAGGGTGGATCATAAATTGAAAATATATTATGTGTTGAATGACAGAAATAAAAGAGGGATGGAAAAGAAGCAATTTTGAAATATGTATCTTCTCACTGGTGAGTCTGCAGGGTGAGACTTTGCTCTTTGTGGTCTTAAAGCTGTTTCTTGACAAAGAATTATTTTTTTCCTAGTAAAAGGGGACCTTTTTAGAAATTTTGCAATAAATGCTTTCTGCGGTCAGTTGTTTTTGGCTGACATTATTCTGTTTGTTATTTCGTTTGCAATGACAAACCGCTCACTCAGATTCAGTGAATCATTTGTTATAAGCATGTTGGCAACAGGGTTGCAATTTGTTCAGTGAAGAGTGCCTTACCCTTTGCTTTAGAATCTATTGCTAATTCCCATGTGCCATTAATATCTTCTTAACTAAGAGTGGTATAAGAACAAGTTATTTCCTTCATGACTCAGTTAATCACTTAAGTGTGAATAAACTCAAATAATGAGGAAACTATGGACTATCTCATTAACCTCATAAACAACACTTATTATTTGCATAGCAATTGAATGCAGAAACACTCATCACATTTCCTTCATTATTTCAGGGAAACAAAGTTATTTTTAAAGTACATGTTTTTTATCCTCATTTATATGAATTAAACTGAAAGTGAGAGGCTGAAAGTTCACATAACAGTGGAGTGGTGTCACTCGACATGGCGCAGACTGAAAATGTGAAGTCCACTACACTCAAGTCCCTGAAAAAAAAAGTCCCAAATTGAAATGAATATAAATTGTTTTCTAAATAAACAACACTACTTTTGGAATCACATGTATTTAAATATATCCATCTTTAAAAGGAAACTTGTTTTCTTTTTTATTTTTGTAATAGGAAATAAGCCAATACTTATGTAGTTCCATTTATAAACTACATGCCATGAAATAAGGAACACTAGTAAAATTAAATTTAATTCAGTTTTACAGAGTAAACAGTACAATTAAATTTTTTAAAAGATAAAAATATCATTAAGTACATTGAAATCTCTAAAGAGAGAAAATATAGAACATGCAACATTATTCTGAAAATAATAAACATTGAAGAACCTATGCAAGAAAGCATGAATTGCTAGTATATGGGTGTAATATAAAAACACCAAGAGCTTTTTAGCTCAACAGTGAAAGTGTAATTTCAAGTCACTATCTATTCAAGAGTTAGCAAGCATGTAGTATTTTGTGAGAAAAACAAATTTGATTATTTTTCATAGCATAGGTTTAGATTCTGTACAGCACTAAAGGATGTCTTTTTAATGCTAACATAATACTTTAATTCATTAAATTAATCCAAGTTTGTTTTATTGTTTTGGCAATCTAATTTTAAATATACAAGGACTTAAGTAACTGTAAGTTATGGCTATCCTTCTGTTCATTATCTGCTGCTTATCTGGGTCCAGAGCATGGGGGCAGGAGCCTGATGTACTGACATCTCATTTCCCTGCCACCTCCACAGACTCCTCCAGGGAGATACCAAGGTATTCCCAGGCAAGCCGAGAGCCAAAATCTCTCCTGCGCATCCTGGATCTGACCCAAGATGTCATCCCAGTTGGACATGCCTGAAACACCCCGCCACCAAGTAGGCATCCAGGAGGCATCAAAATCAGCTGCCTCAATCAGCTCAACTGGCTCCTTTCGATGTAGAGGAGTAGCACCTCTACTCTGATCACCTCCCTATTTCTAAGGCTTAATCCAGACACCATGTGAAGGACACTCATTTCTACCATTTGCATCCACAATTTAGTTCTTTCAGTCACTACCCACAGCTCGCTGAGGGCAGGAATGTAGATCAACCAGTCAATCAACAGCTTTGCCTTTTGGCTCAGCTCCCTCTTTACATGACATATTGGTACAACATTCGCATGACTGCAAACTCTGCTCTAATCTGCCTGTTGATCTACAATTCCCTACTTCACTCACCCATGATCATAAACTCCTCTGCCTCTCTGTAAATCATCACTTTATCAGGGTGGAGGAGTTTGTGTCTCCAAATGATCCTAGGAGCTATGTAGTCTAGGGCAATTGCCCCTATTAAGGGTCACCCAAGGCAAATTGGTCCTAGGTGAGGGATCATACTATATATTGACCTCTATGAAAAGTCAAATCAAGTGTCAGTAACTGCCTGGAAAAGGAAAACTGTGGTCTTGACCTGAAGCCAGTCCTTGCGGGAATCTCCTCAGAGAGTGTCTGGTGTTTGGGCTTTTACCCATGGGAACCAGCTCGGCACAGCCCAAAAGAGCAACAAAGGCTCATCTTCCAGTGGACCCACCACATGCAGGAAAAGACATAAAGGTTACTGATACATTGTGGTGTGGGTGGTGGTCGAAGGCAGGTGACTTGGCACACCGATTCCCAGCTACCAAAACTGACTCTAGGAACAGTGTAATTTATGTGAAATGGTATACACTGCTGCTGCTAGACTCCTGGACAGTCACTGATTGTGTGGACTTCACACATTCTTCCTGTGTTTCCCTGTAATTTCTACAGGTTGTTTCTTTTTTCACACATTCCGAAGATATGCAGATTATATTGATTTGTAATACTGACTGCCCTATTATGAGCAAGTGTGGATGCATGCACAAGTGTGCCCTGTGATGACTAGTGTCCCAGGTTGGTTTTGGCTTTCCATCCAGTGTTGTGTAATATGCTCTGGTCTCCTAAACTCTGAATTTGTTTAAGCAGGCTCAGGAAGTGAATAAATGTGCTTGACTTTTTGTGGTTGTTGATACATGCCATAGTCATTTCTGTTCATCATCGTTATCATCATCACAGCCATTTTCCAGATTTACACAGGTAAGCTGGTTATCCCCGAAATATTTTCCTCCACTGTTCCTAGTCCTGGCTGTTCCATTCTTTCCATATCATCTGACACAATCTCCAACAACACTCTCTTTAGCCTCCATTTTGATCTTATACCCTCCATCTTCATCTTGATGCACTTCTTCATCTCAGTCATCCTCTGCCAGTATGTCTGTATGCTTTGTTCTGAATAAGGAGTTGCTTAGTAACTTTGTTCCAGTCCTTAGTTAGTTTGGCTGTATTTTACACAGCAAACTTTCAAATGAACAAGAAGTAACAATAAATACCCTATGGGAATGTCATGAACTTCTTTCATTTTGCAAAAATGACTTTTTCTTGGGAAAAATCATTAAATGTCGAGTATACTAAATATAACAGAATGCTTGTTATCTGAAAAGTAGAAAAGTGCATAAAAATGATGCATGCTACAGAAAGGACATGTTTCATCTAGGCGATTGCACAGAAGCAGTGGCGTAGCGAGGGTGGGTGCGGAGGGGGCGGCACATTTTTGGGGGCGGCATTATTGGCCACAAGGCTCGGTACAATTCGTGTGTAAGCAGCAGGGTTCGGAAAAATATCACTCATGTATGAAAAAAGTCAAATTCTCTGATTTTTAACCACAAATGCTTGAAAAATAATGTTCAGACTGTCCTTCTGCATCAGACACAGCAGTTGAAATGTATGAGGCAATGATAAAAATAAACATAAACGTTACACCGATAATAATTTCTAGGAAGATAAACAACTAATTTACAATTTATAATTTCGTTTCGTTATTAATCCGAATGCGTTCTTGCTCTGCACAGAAAACATCCCCACCTATTACTTTGGTTACTATTACACCCACAAAAAATTTTAAAAAACATCAGAATAACTAGACTGACCCCATAAATGTGTGTAGAAATAAAGTAGTTAGGATATAGCGGGTTGGATAATGGATGGATGGATGAAATAAAAATTTTGAAAAAAAAAACATGGCAAAATCTCTCCTTGGAGCTAATAAAGTTTATCTAATCTAATCTAAAAAAAAAACCCAGTAAATAACCAATCATAACAACGTCTCATTCTGAATTCTCCTATCCGTGGTCCTCCCACATAGTGTATTAGAAGTCATCAATTGGTACAAAATGTTCCTGCAAGAAACATACATTAACATAAATCTAACCTTAACCTCTCATTTTCCCAGAATATTATTTATTAATTTAGTGTTAGTCATTTCCTGCAATAAAAAATTTCTTTTAAATGCTTATCTGCTACACCTATGAGACAATGACTGTCTTAATTCAAATCCAGTCTCCCACAGTTTTGATGCAGCAGTATTAACAACTGTTCCGTGTTGTCTCCAGATATGCTCTTTTAAAGATTCTTTGATGCCATCATTCAGGTTTAGCCTTCATAATCAACATTAATCTGTTATATGTTGAATCTGACATGTCTATATTTAGACAGCGATGTAAATAATTATGTATATTTTCATTATTTTACATGTACAGTACAGAGTACAGTAAAATAGTAATTTTTATGTGCTAATCAACATGTAATGCATTACCAATTTCTTTGTCTTACTTACCTGACAAATCTCAGAAGAAAGTTTACAACACTATCTACTACTAGTCAATATACTAAGCTTAATTGAAATACTGATGATACTGTTTGAATATTTCTCAATTTTCTCTTAGCATTCCAAAGATATTGAAGCTGACTGCTGTTTGTAGAGGGACCTCAGCGTCGATGCCAGCATGAACTGTGATTGTCTCCACAATCTTGAATAGTATTCAGTATGTTAAAAGGATGAATGAATGCATTGGACAAATATTATTAAACACTTTAACTTGAAAAGGTGTGCATTACTTCCAGAAAAAAAAAAAACTACCTTAAATAGTCATGCTTTAATTAAGTTTAGTAATTGCTGATTAAGGATAAAAGAATAATTTATCCTCATTGGAATTAACCGTGAGAGTTACTCAGGTTCAGAATTCTATGTAATTATGGTTAAGCATGAGTCAGACATGAGGTGAAGTGTAATGATCCGCTTTACAGTGTTAAGCCTGACTAACTCTCAGGACAGTATTCTGCTGCCATCTAGTGGGTAAAAAATAACATTATGCTGCAAAAAAATTGAATATTTTTATGTGTTTTGCCACTCTAAGGTAACTCATCAGTTTTCATGAGAGGGGCAGAGCCATCAACTAAAACACAATGGTGTGTAGATGAAAAGCTGTAAAGCCTATTTTAGAACAAACTGAAACTGAACTACTAGTTGAATCAAGTGATAATGATGGCAATGTGAATTGATCATCAAAATCATACTGAAACTGATGCATAAGGCGCTGTACAAACAAACTGCCATGATATTCCCCGTAAATTTAGTTGCCTGAAGGTTTACTGTGGTGCAAGTAGGTGCATGGAAAAAAGGTGAAATGATTGCCATCAAGCAGAAAGGCAATAAAGACATTAGTTCCTTGAGCATTGTTCTCAATACAACAACTGTTGTTTTGAGGGGGGAAATAAGGAAGTCAATAAGCCTTGCACTGCAGTAGCCTACAACAACACTAGGGGACAAGTTGATCATGCAGATCAGGCACTGACATTTTATTTTGTCAAGTTCAGGCAACGGAAAAAAATACAATAAGAAAAGAGCCCAAAGAAACATTCTTTTGCTATCTCAGTTGCAACATTGGGCCTTGCAATTGCGACTGTTTCAAAAAATGTCACAAAAAAGAGGTGTACTAAATCTGTATCAGTACAACAGGACACTAGACACTTTCCTACTGTTTATGTTGATGTTTTAATATTTACACGTTTCTGTTACAGTTAATAATATTTTTTTCTTGTTGAAAGAAGTTTTTGACTCATTTTTCCAGGGGTAAACATAATGCTAAAGAAGTTAATCAGCAAAGCACTTCTACTGAAAGGTATTCCATAAAGCTGCAGTGAGCTGGCGCCCTGCCCGGGGTTTGTTTCCTGCCTTGCGCGCTGTGTTGGCTGGGATTGGCTCCAGCAGACCCCCGTAACCCTGTAGTTAGGATATAGCGGGTTGGAAAATGGATGGATGGATGGATGGTATTCCATAAAGGTGAAAAATTGATCATGTTAATCTTTTCAATGCATCATTCATTCGTTAACACAGTAACAAAATAATAAAATAATGTTGCTCCTTATGGAATTTTAGAAAACCAAATGCATGACTTTAAAATATTAATCCATTAGATTTCAAACCTCTTTATTCCAGTTCTGTTCACAAGCACATTTTCATTTGTGGCTCCTAAAACAAAGAGTAAAAACAAGAAGACCTGTTAAGTCAAAACTGTTTTAAGCATTATTAAACTGAAAAATTACAATAAAATATATTTATTATATTTATATTGGCATGTCTAGAGGAAGAATTGGTTTGTGGGTTATCATAATTGGAAGCTGCTACTCTTTTCTTTTTTAATAATTGAGATAAGCAAGATTTTGCAAAGCACATTTTTGCAAAGCAGTACCTGATGTTCGTACAATGCTAACCATTATTCATATATTTTCTAACCCCATCAGAGTTGATTAGTTCAGAGTAATAGGGATTGTGGAAGAGAGGTGAAGAAGAGAGTGCAGGCAGGGTGGAATGGGTGGAGAAGAGTGTCAGGAGTAATTTGTGACAGACGGGTATCAGCAAGAGTGAAAGGGAAGGTCTACAGGATGGTACTGAGACCAGCAATGTTATATGGGTTGGAGATGGTGGCACTGACCAGAAAGCAGGAGACAAAGCTGGAGGTGGCAGAGTTAAAGATGCTAAGATTTGCATTGGGTGTAACGAGGATGGATAGGATTAGAAATGAGTACATTAGAGGGTCAGCTCAGGTTGTAAGGTTGGGAGACAAAGTCAGAGAAGCGAGATTGTGTTGGTTTGGACATGTACAGAGGAGAGATGCTGGGTATATTGGGATAAGGGTGCTGAGGATAGAGCTGCCAGGGAAGAGGAAAAGAAGAAGACCTAAGAGAAGGTTTATGAATGTTGTGAGAGAGGACATGCAGGTGATGGGTGTAACAGAACAAGATGCAGAGGACAGAAAGATATGGAAGAAGATGATCCGCTGTGGCAACCCCTAATGGGATCAACCGAAAGAAGAAGAAGATCAGAGTTGATTAGTTACCAAATTTTGTCTTAAACTGAGCATGCATTGCCTTGCTTTATCATGCTTAATCATGCTTATGTAAAAGGCCTTCCCCATTAATTTTCAAAGAAGCTTATTCAAAACAGGGTCATGGGAGGGCGTTGTGCTGAACTCAGCATCACTGGGCGTAAGGGTGGATCAACAGTTTACTATAGGGCACACTCACATACATACACCATTACTCAATCCCACTGAGGCAATTTAGAGTTGCCAATTAACTTAATGTGCATGATTTAGGATATGGAAGCAAAACATTATGAAACATGCTGTATGAAATAAATATTGATTGGCAGACACTGGAACATTACTATAAGCCACAGTGACTAAATATGACATGATTTTGCCAAGAAAGCTTAATGCATCTGAAACACAGCAAACTGTAAATGGAGAGGTGAACACAGAATTGATGAAAGTCAAGACAGACTTAGACATTAATGCATTAAGCTACAAACAGCATGATAAAATGTGTGCAAATTGATCACAAGGATAGAGAACAAACAAGCAAAGAACAATGAAAAGGATTATCATTATATACATAATTACAATCAGAGTGTTAGTAGCAGGTAAAGAAACAGCTGATCATGAAAAAATGCCCATCCATTCATTAATTTGTGCTGACTTAGTCTTTCCTTTCTGTGGCAAATGCCCCAGCATTCTTCAAAAAGAGATACCCAGCTCAGATATTAGGCATAAACCATTCAACATGTTTGGACTCTGCTCTGGAATGCCTCCAAGTGTGCTGCACCTTATGTAACTCCATTTGGAGGAGTCCAGCAAGATGTGTGTGAAACTATTGTGACTGTTATCATTAGACTTTAAAGAGGAGCAGCGACTGCAATTCCTTGGTACTCCCAGACAGGGTCGCCATTATACATGCTTAGGCCTAGGACAGAACTGTCCAAATTAGCCCCATCTTAGCCTCTGCCTAAGCATATTGACGATTTATAATAACTGATACTAACAGAACATGCACAGTATGTAAAATTTCAACCCAAATGCAAAACATTCTTAGCACACTGTATTTAGAGTATTTTTACATTTTAAGCCAAATGCAAAATATTCTCAGCTTGTATGTTGTAACACAGCAGACCAAATCCAGCAAAATATCCTTTAAAGCATCATATAAAAAATAAATTAATTAAAAGTTCCTTTCTTACATCATTCAAGAGAGGCCCACTGAATTAACAGTTTAATTAAAAGGGCAGCCTTAGTTATGGAATACACTCTGGACCCCGTGGAGGTGGTAGGAAAGCAAAACAGAGTACCATTATGAACAATGCTGCACATTCTCTCTCTGACACACTAACACTGATGACTTTCAGCCAACAAATTATTCAACAGTTTGTCAAGAAATGGTACTGGGGCTCCTTTAGACCAACAGCAATACGCCTGCATAATGCCTCAACTGTGATTGTGACTGTCACCGCCAAGTGAGAAGTTTTCTTTCCTTCCTTCTATTCATTCTGGTGTGTGTACAGATCATAGTGTGTGTGTGTGTGTATATTTTTTAATCTATCTATCTATCTATTTATCGCAGTGTTTGTGGCTGAAAAGTCATTAGTAACATCTGCAAAATTCATTTGATGACCAAGCACCCATTCAAAGTAATGTTCAGTGTACATCAATGGCTGTTAATCATTTTTAATAAAGATCACTTTATTAAAATAACACTCTGCCACAGTGTGACATGCAAACAAATACATAGTGCAATACACACAACTGGAAAAATGTCATTCTTTGTATGGCATTAAGCAATTCAAGAGGTGTCAGTGCATTTTTAAAACTGGCACAGCATATCTTCATCAGGGCCTTCAACTGACATCAAAGGCGACTGTCAAATCATCATATATTGTTACTAATGGCACCATTACAAAACAATGAATTTATGCACCGACCTTACTGGGGTCATCACCAGCCCCAGGGCCAAGGATAAATGTTTCCATTCCTAACCCTGTTGACACCTCTGCTCCCAGATATCTTCAGTCTGTCATAAGTAGAAGAACAAGCATTACTGCAGAAAAACATATATTTCTGATGCTTCGTCCTATGATTGTATACTTTTTTTTGGCAGTACCTACGTGCAGTTTGACAACATAGGTGAGTATGATGTACAGACTGACTGATAAACCTTAGACCTCTGTTCAAAATATCAATTGTGACTTTACCTCTGGTACAGAATTAGCACAAATGGCACAGTCATCTGCTTTGAATCGTACTCTACCTGCTTTCTTCTAAATGTTCTGTACAAAAAATGTGTTTTCTTATACCTAAGTAAAATAAATTATCTGTTATTTTTAAACCTTTGTGATACTATACCACATAAATAATTATAGACTATGAAAAAATGTTCTAATTCCATTACCCTCTTAAAGTGCATTTAAACAGGTGGAGCTTGCTGTAGCAGCAGTTACTGCTGTTGTCTCACATCTTCAGACAGAGTCACTGTATGTGTGGGGTTTACTTATTTTCCTTCTGTATGATTGGGGTTTTTGGTGATTTCTCATTTATATCCCAGAGATGTTCTGGTTTGGATAAATGGTGATGCTAAAGCTATGAGTGTGGGCCTGTGTTCGAGTCTGCTCTATAAAGGGCTTGTGGAGTGCCCAGAATTTTTTCTGCCTTGCACTCATTACTTCCAGAACAGGCTGTGGCTTCTTTTCATGATTCCCTGTTGGAAAAAGTGGGCTTAGAAATAAGAAGATGGTTGGATAGCTATGTTTATACAGGCATAGTAGGTATAAATGAATCCTGTATTTTTCTTAGAATGTATGTTAATCCATTGGTAAGACTAAGCTCTAACTAGCAATTGACAATACATTTTCCTAATATAATCCGTTTTTCTTTATTTTAAGCTCTCTCTACACAGTATTCATTTGATACTTTCTTATGATGAAACATTTGCTGTCTTTTGATAATTGCTATTGCTTTTGAACTAAAATCCTACTAACATAATTCATTAATATTTGCCTAAAGGAATAATTTCAAATTTGTAAAGTGCTCCTTCAAGCAGAATAGCTATTATTGAGGCCATATGACAGAGTTGAAGTGTTAAATGGTTTGTTGAAGTCTACTTGGGTACAAGAGATGATAAACATAAATTATAGCTAATATACTGCACCAGTGATTTTTTAAAAATAAAAATTACTGACACAGTGCAAAACACTCCTGAATCACCGTTGCAGCATAATAGCACTAATCCATGTCTGCTGAAGCGTGCACTTGGCAAAAACAACACAAACCACTAATAAGCGATTCCGCTTCACCTTGACAATGTATATGGGTTTTGCCATGTTCACGCCTGGGTAACTTTGTGTAGTGAATTAAATGTTTTCTAATATCAATTGTTATTTCACCTAAAAAGTTTCTGTAACATGACATGAATATTATTTCATTGTGAAATAGGTAAAACTATAAAAGCTTGCTTTTGAACAGTTTAACATGCATTCATTTTCTCTCCATCAAAGTTTAAAGTCACTGTCACACCGAATAGCTGTTTCAACCAACACACCCAATTATGCTAACTACAATACATTTAGTCCTTTGTTAAATGAAACTTGATATGCTATCTTTTTCAAATTACTTAAACAAGCATGTCTGTTATGCTCAGTTCTGCTTCTTTTTATCATATAATACTGTTAATTAAATCTTTTATTGATTATTTGTGTAGAATGTAAGTGCTGTAGGTTAATAATGCTGTCTTTATAATATGATGAATTACTTGCTGGACAAGCGGTTGGCAGGTTGCAAAGGATAGCCCCTTAAGAGATGTGACAAAAAAAGATAATCTGGCGGTGGTGTTGTAACTTGATTTGCTATTGTGGAAAAAAGGCACCACCAAGGGCTGGTAAGTAACATGCATGTACTGGGTGGCCTGTAAGTCCAAGATGTTGAAACATTGATGTAAGTAGGAAAGAAGTGCAACAAGGGAGTTAACAGGTACAAATTGTGCAGGTTTCTGGGGGGAGAAGGTGACCAACATGTGAAAAAGATGTCTGAAAATTTATGAATAGAGAAGGTGAGGTCATGCAAGGCTGTTAGGAAGTTACATATCTCCCATCTTACAGAAAGTGGCAGGTTTTTAAAAGCAAAGACCGGAGCCCAGTTATTTCCCTCTAGCCCATGTCATTGACTGGGTGAATGAACAGTCCACAAAATCGAAATGTTGAGGCACCAACTGGGACACCCATTTCCTTTTAAAATATACAGTGTCCTCAAAATAAACAAGCGCTTGATGGTGGAACAAGATATAGGGAAACAAAGAGCAGGAAAGCAAATCAATATTTAGGGTGTTGTAATAATCTCTTCAGTGGTCAGTATTCAGATGTGAGCTTCATTCTGCATTTGGCTCTCTCCAGAATGAGGCATACCTTGCTGGGAGTGTCTCGGTTTTATAGCAGAGGGATCTGAAGGGGCGGAGTCAATTTCCCTGGGTAGGAGGCTTTTCAGGGCTGCGGGAGAAGAGGGAGATGATATTGTCAGCAAGAGCACCCCTTTGGGTTCTAAAGTGGCATTGCTTACCTTGGATGAGCTCGGAAGGCGAACCTTAAACACACATGCATGACACCAGTCAGGTGGTTGCACTTAGACTATAAGCTGACCAAGTGGAACTTTACTGTCATGCGTTGTACTGCAAGGCAACATAAAAGCGCCTTAAGAGATTTGGCAGATGCATGGGCAAGTCTGGCTCTAATGGGAAAAACATGGACAATACACATTTGAAGGATTCAGAGGTGACACAACTGCTTAACTATCTTCTTCTGTTTTTTTTTGGTACTCTAGAAGACCCTTAGTCCCGCCACTTTCTTCACTCCTTTCACCTCTGCCTGGATAAAAACCAACATAAGAAGCTGCAGGAGACATTGAATGTCCCACAGTAAGAACATCACTGTAAATGACAAGGAAGATATTTTCTTATTAACCTTTTCATTGGCTAATAAACAGGCTTACTCACATTGCAACCCTTTCTACAGGTAACTTTGTTGTTAATCTTTCACAATCTATAATGACTATGCCAAGCTATATGAGAGAAGGCAATATTTTCTTACTGTCGCAGAAGTAGACACTTATGAAGTTAGACACTTAAAGAGTCAGTTAAATTCACCATAAGGAGAGATAAGCTAAGGCCTAATTGGTAGGAAGAAGAGGAGCAAGGTGAAAAAAATAAAACTTTTCAGTGTTTGACAGGTAGACTGTTATGAATGTTGATATATTTGACTGTTTGACCTTATGCTGGACTTGGCATAATACACTGTAATACTGTGGCAGAATGAGAGCAGCAACAAGTCATGATATTCAGTAACAGTTTTAATTAACAGCAAGAATTGGCTCCTCATTAAGAAACTGGTTGGAATTTGACGTTCCAATTTAGCTGGTCATCTGTTGGCTTGTTTCACATCTCATTTCAGTTTGGCTGCAATTTAATGAAAAAACAAATCAATTCAGAGGACTGAACCTTACAAACAGTGCTAGTAAAATGAAGGGAAAAGGAGTTTATTAGCACTGAAAACTGCTTGCTGATTAGGATAAGGGTTAGGGTGAAAAACCTGAGGCCACTGCGGCCTACAGGAGTTGGACACCCCTGCTGTAGTATATTAGTATATAAAGTTAAATACAGTAATCCCTCGCTATATCGTGCTTCGACTTTCGCGGCTTCACTCTATCGCGGATTTTATATGTAAGCATAACTAAATATATAATGCAGATTTTTCGCTGCTTCGCCGGTTCTGCAGACAATGTGTCTTTTTACTTCCTGTACATGCTTCCTCAGTTGGTTTGCCCAGTTGATTTCATACAAGGGACGCTATTGGCGGATGACTGAGAAGCTAACCAATCAGAGCACGCAGTTAAGTTCCTGTGTGCTGAATGCAGTGTTAACCAGGAAGTCTCGTCTTGCTCATTCAGCATCAACGTGTTTCACTGTGTAAAGAGTTAACTTTTGTGCTCTTTTGTGTTTATCTTTGTGCATAGTCAAGCCCTTCATTATGGCTCCAAAACGATCTGCTCCTGCTGCTGCTTCAGGGGCCATGCCCAAGCGCCAACGGAAGATGTTGATTGCCGAAAAGGTAAAGTTTTGGATTTGTTGAAGAAAGGGAAAAGCTACACCGCTGTAGGAGCATTACAGCATCAATGAGGCTACGATTCTTTTTATTTAAAAAGTAGGAAAAGAATATAAGATCTATGGCCGCAGTGTCCTTTTAACCAGGGTGCAAAACGAGTTGTAAGTGGATGTAATAAGGCAGTAGAGGCAGTAGTCTGGATGGAATCTGCTTTAGGGATTTGGATTGAAGTCTGCCAGAAGAAGAACAATGGCAGTGCTACACAATCGCCTGAAGAGGCTCCTTTAGAAGGGCTGTAACGCTCTCCTTTGTTGTGGAGTAAAATTAAACTCATTGTTGTCGGACAAGTCATCGTGTCATTGTTGGTGAGTAACCATAATTATTTTTCTACTTACAGTACTTAGTACATGTACGTACGTTTAGTGTCACTGTACACACATTTACTGTATACAATTTGTCTTGCATTGTACGTATTTATTGCTGGTGGCCTGTCTATCGTAATGGCTGCAACATATGTGATATCGGAGACACTCGATATCTTTAAAATAATATTTAGGTTTTACTGTATATAAACAGTGTGTTTATATACATAATTTCAATGAATCTTACCTAATATCTAAGAGAATACAAAGGGATTATGCTGTATAACTGTGCAGGGAATATTTAAAAAACAGTGTTGGAGAGTTTATAAGGGCTTAAAATATATAAAAATAACCATACAAACATATGGTTTCTACTTTGCAGATTTTCACCTATCGCTTTCTGGAACACAACCCCCGCGATCGAGGAGGGATTACTGTACTTTAAAAAAGTAGTACATTCTGAATGTGGTGCTGTTAAGAGTGGATGAAGAGAGTCCGCTATTCTCAACTTACCAGAATATGCTGTTGGTTCTTCTTGGCTCTCAAGTGACCTCTGTACCATAGCAGAGGAACCTTAGATATGTAGGAAGGTACACAGAGTTGGTTACCCCAGTTTGTGGACTACACCACTGAGCTACCCAAGAACACATTTCTTCCCTTCTGCACCTCCCATCACTAATTGCTCATCCTTCCTCTTTTAAATAAATCAATACATTTTATTAAAGCTTCCTAACATGAATATACTGTATAATTGTCATGTGGTAAAGTGTGTTGGCCTAGAATGGAGAGAGAAGGGCATAAAACCAAAAAACACCTATAATCCCTCATCTGGACTTATTTAAATGATTGGAGAAAAGTAAGAGGAGAATATAGAGGGGAAAAATGCACAAAAACCAACAAAGACAATGATGTGGTTAAAATTTGAATAGAAGAGAAAAAAGAAACCCACAAATAATGTCTTCTCTTACACACTAGTATAATGACATTTGTCAATATTTGTCTAAGATGAGCACAGAACTCAGTTTAATAAAAGCAGCCCTGTCAGACGACACATATTGAAAGTAGTTTATCAAGATGTGTCAGACGAACAGTGGCTGTGTGAATGTTAGCTACAGTATTTTAAAGTGGTAAGTGAGCAAAGTTCTGTTTGGCAGGTAAATTCCATTTGTTGCAAGACACTAATGGATACAGTAGAAGGAGTAGCAGAATAGCAAATGTGAAAACATTGTGTCTACAACTTTAATATTTAAGGATAACATTGAGTGTACTTTTAAGCATGCTCACTTCATGTCTGGTGAAGTATGTTGTATTCTATATACTATACCAGACCATACCATTTTCTAAGCCTGCTGAGCAGGGTCACGGTAGAGCTGGAACTTAATCCAGCAATCATGAGACACCGGGTAGGAACAATGCTTGGACAGGGCACTAGTCCATCACTGGGTGAACACACACACACACCATGGCCAATTTAACATCGGTCATTCACCTAACCTGCATGTCTTTGGACTGTGATAGGAAACTGGAGCACTCGGAGGAAACCCATGGAGACTTGGGGAGAATATACAAACTCCACACAGGGTGGACCTGGGATGGGAACCGCTGCACCATCGTGCTGCCCACTCGATCCTACATAATGATTCTAAAACATGATGAAATTAACTGAAAACACAATCATCTTTTTATAGAAACAAAACATCAACTTTCCTGATAGATATAAATGATGAGAACATTCCTTTATGAATGATGTGTATGATACTCCTTGCAAGTGCATCATAACAATTTTGTTTTAGAAATTATTAAACATATCTTCAGACTTTATGTAAGAGAATGTAAGCTAGCACTTCAATAAGTCGATGATGTGGGTTGGGAGAGAGATGAAGAAACTGTATCCTGACCAAGCCAGAAGGATGTACTTCAGCCAGTTTCTCATGTAAATCTCAATGTAGGTTGTCGACTACAGTAGTATTAAAACAGTTAATGCGGACAACTAGTTTCTTAAACAAATATTGAAACAACAAAACAATATAATAATCTTAAACCTGCTGAATTCAGTTCAGGGCCATAAGGGTGAAGAGAACCTCAATAACCTTAGGCAAAAGGCAGAAAGTAGCCCTGGACGGGGCTTCAGGTCATTGCAGTGAAACTGCAGAATGTAAACTTTAAAACATTCAAGTGAGCATACAGAGGTACTCCAAAGATATCAATCTGCCTGCTGCTACAGCATCACTTCAGCATACAGTAGGCACATAAAACAAAAGAGGAACGGCTATATGTTCTCTGGAAGGTTTTCAATTGTATGTGCTGTGTTTTTTTTCATGATTAATTTAGATGACAGGGTGAAGTGAAAAAAATAACATATTGGTTGCTGAAGGCAGTGAATATCACCCCCTGCCCCCACTGACTACATTATTTTGAAAATGTGCTACCCTCATTGAAGGCTTTTGTTGATTTAAGTCAACCAGATAAACTAATTATGTGCTTTTTCTGTTTATATACTAAAGGAGTACTTTTTTGAATCTCACCCCAAGATGTACTTGCCCAGACAAAAGAGGCAAAGTCATTTGTGTATCTGTCTTTATTCATCTAATTTCATGCTTCCAAAATACTTTTGAGTAAAGAAAGCTCCCACCTCAAATATACATTTAGTTTAAATGCGACCTCCAAATGAAGTGTTCTGTAAGCATAAACCCTTTAATGGACTATTGTCTTGCACAGGTTTAAATTCTAAATGCTACAAAATGTTTCCAGAATATCCAGAATGCATAAAATGTACCCAGTAATTAAAGAGATATAAGGTATATTATAGAAGAGGCAATATGCATTTCTGAGTCACTCACGTCACATCACACTGTATATTCAAACCTGTGCCAGTTTTTCAGGTTTCGCTGTATTAGTAAAAATTAAATATATCATTAACCTATTAACTATTCACTTTCACAGAAAACGGAACATTAATCTTTAATTACTCATTCAACCGCAAGTCACCTTAAGTGGATTAATTAAGTGGATAAAACTGACGAGTTTTATTGGGCTGAATGGCCTGTTCTCGTCTAGATTGTTCTAATGTTCAAAAGCGACCCGTTTTGTCTCCCATTACTTTATTCAAAATAAATAAAGTATGAGAAGAAGATACTAACTTAGAAAAAACATGATTTCTGATTAATCCCATCATGCACACATTAAATATTCCTTTATGCCATTGCCTCCTTAAGGGGTTTGTTCTTTTTATAGTTTTTTTATATATTATTTTGGAGTTTTTTCCTTATTCTTGCTGCCCTTGGTTTTGACATATGGTAGCTGCGTCTTTTCATGTTTCCCAAAATCGAGCTGCTACTGAGTTGGCATGGTAGGAGTCAAACATGTAACAAAAGAATTTTCTCAGTTCAATAAAGTTTGTTTTAAAAAGGTTTCAGTGAAAATTCAAAGCAAAACAGTTCAAACAAAAATAGACAAAAAAAAGGTTATTACACATGCTGGATAAAAGACAAAAAATGAAAAACAGTTTCTTCTACAAACTTAGCTTTTTCTTGTTAAATTTCAGTTACTTTCTATACTTAAAGGTTCTGTTATTTCTCTGGCAAACTTACAGTATATATGCTTTACTTATTACATTTAGTATATAGTATTTATGTACGGCACATTCAATTTGGTCAATATGATACATTACGGGATACAGTTTGAAAACTGTTTGCCCTTTATGCCTTACCAACTGCAAGGCAGACCATAAACTGAGACTAATCTGGAATCAGCGGGACATGAAATAATTAGAATATTCCATTTCAGTTTAGCTTGTGAGGAATATAATAGAATCTCTCATAGACTATGCCTTGATATACAGGCAAACATTTTAACATAACTAAGTAAATACTTCTACCAATTTAACATAACCTAAATAACTAACACATGGCTCTTACACATGTTTATTGTAAACTTGTATTATTGACTATTACAAGCCTTTTATAAAACACTCTTTTACCTTGACACTTTTAATTTATGGACAGATGTGTAAGTTCAGGTAGCAATTTACTATTAAAGACATAAAATTACACATAAATTAGTGATATCTGTCAATGATGAGCACAGAATTTCACATGAACAAAATTCTAGTACTCTTTTAGAAACTGAAACCAATAAACACATAGTACTGTCAAAGCATGTACTTTAAATTAAGTGCAACAAATATATTATTCATTTAACAATTTCCAAACTTCAGTAAATTAGCCTTATTTTGACTTTACGCTTTAAAAACCTTTGATGAGAAGCACCACCTAAGATAGGCAGGGTGCTGCAAGTTGTAACAGTAAAACAGTTGTAATTGTCATTCACCACTTTAAATACTGTAAATAGCTACATATCCTAATTTCTAGAAATTGCAGAAAGTAAGTAGGAGCCCAAATTCTGTAACACAGGTTATGTTTTTCACTGGACTGCACTTAGTAAAGTCAGAGTCAGAGTTACAAGGTTCATGCTTTAGTGAGATAGTGGACAAGTCATCCCAGATAACACTAAGATCCATCCATCCATTATCCAACCCGGCTATATCCTAACTACAGGGTCACGGGGGTCTGCTGGAGCCAATCCCAGCCAACACAGGGTGCCAGGCAGGAAACAAACCCTGGGCTGGGCGCCAGCCCACTGCAGGGCACACACACCCACACATCAAGCACACATTAGGGACAATTTAGAATCACCAATGCTCCTAACCTGCATGTCTTTGGACAGTGGGAGAAAACCTCGCAGACACGTGGAGAACATGCAAACTCCAAGCAGGGAGGGCCCGGGAAGCGAACCCAGGGCTCCTTACTGCGAGGCATAACATTAAGATGCAAATCTCTATTTATCATAGCCCGGAGGATATCTAAAATGTTTGTTCTTTTTTCTTTATTTGATATGGTACTTCTGTTTTACATCTTTGTTTTTCCCTAACATTGTGTCTTTTGATTCAATAAAGCAATAATTTGAGTTTACTTCATAGTATTATTCTGGATTGGAGTGTCCAGTAGAGTGTTGCCATACAGAAAGTATGCGCTTTCAAATAAATACATTTTGGATAAATTATGAGTAAATGCTAATAATTCATGTCACATGCAAATAATAGTAAATGAATTTATCTTGAGGGAAAAAAAGTAAAAACTGAGAAGTAATAATTTGATGTTTTCTTCTAAATCCTTAATTTACTTGTAGTTAGTTTTGCAAGGTTATGTTTGTAGATTATGAGCTGACAAAAAGGTTAAAACATTAAATGGTTAAGCATTAGACATATTCCTTCATTTGTTAATTAAATCATGACATTTGCCTTTTACAGACCTCAACACATCCCAGGCACCAGGCCAGAATATTACTTTAAGAATATGCCCAGCATCTGCTTAATGGCGGTCCTAGTCTAGTGTTAGCAATATGTTTAAATATTTCAAACCTTTATTTGCTTTGCAAGGGAGGTTTCTAATAGACAACTTCTATTTACTAGATATACTAACAAGAAAATAGATAAACATGAACAAAGGGTCCATTTTAAAATCATATCAATGCGTGAAAGACAAGTCATCCAAAGAAAAACCCTGTGAAGAAGCTTTTACCCAATCAGAAACAATGAGTAGAGGGCCATTCTGCAATGTTTGCATTCTTCCTCAATCTAGATGAACATTAATGCAATTTAAAATTTTACATCATACATACCTCTGTAAAATCAGAATGCCTATAATCTACCTCAGATGCTTACTAGACATCAGTATTTAGTTTTGTGGGCCTGTGTAATATCAAGCGTCCTAATATTTGTGATAACTGGTTGCACCGAATTCTAGGTTGTTGTTTGTATTTATTGTTTTTGTGTTGCTGTGCATTTCTTGTTGGTAATATTCTGTTATGGAATGATGAGTTGATAACACATAAAAGAGTTACTGTATAATGTCCAGCCTTAAATGTAAATGTTGATGATTTGAATTCCAGAACCCTGTTACTAATAGGCTTCCCATACACCAATAGAACAGGGGAGCTAGTAACATTTTCTGCAGCTCCTGAATCAATTAATGTAGTCATACTGAAATAAGTTATGACTACTGGCATCATAAATAGATTCTAAAATAGGAACGGATTGTCCAAAACCATTTTCCCAACATTAATAGAACATTTGATATTTGTGCTTTACTTCCCACAATCCTGTGACTCTTTAAGCCCTTTTATGCCTTATCAGATAAATTGCCACACACATCAGATGTCTGTTCAGACACTTGCTACTTTAAGACTTGTTGTTCTGAGTTTACTAACTCAGCTCCATATTGGGACCCCTAATACTTGACCTGAGTTCTTGTTCTGATACAGTAACAAATGTTTATTAAAAGAATCCGAACATAAATTGTGGTCAGAAAAACAAGCAGGAGTCACGAGCAAACAAATAAAACAATCTGCTGTCAAGCCAAGAACTTTAACACAAAAATCAAAGACCAAAGCACCATGTTAATCAGGAAAAGTTTTATCTCCAAGAATCGCTCAACAAACTTTATTTTTAATCCAAATTTAGATAAGTTGGGAATGCATGCGTCAATGATTATATGCTTATTTCCGTCTGGTTATGGGATTTAATGCCATGGCAACGGCTGACGCAACCACTACAAAAATGTGGACCACTAAGCAAAAAAATAGCATCACTGGCAAATGTTAAAAATATATTAGTCTCTCAGGGAAACAGCTATCTAAAAATACATTTTAAAATGGGATTCATTGTTTAAAACAAATTTAACCTTATTCATGCCCCCAAACGCCCCCAGGGAAGGCTCAAAAAATGTATAAAGGTCAGCAATCATAATAGAATGTGACTTGCAGTCACTGTAATGTCAGAGTGGCCATTTTCTCCCTATAAAAAGACACCTTTAACCCTGCTAAGACTTTAAACTCTTCATCTTTTTTTTTTAATTGCCAAACTGGCTATTTTGACATGTACTCTGAGCCATCTTTTCACAGCACTTTATATTTCTGTGTCAGTGCATTATATTTGTTGGTATTTTTGAGTAGGTTTTCTTTTTGTCCTTGTTTGTTTGTTCTATTCAAGTCTGCTTTGCTTTATCCTTTCTTGCGCTGTGGCAGTCTATTATGTTTAGTAGGAGCTACTTTATTTCAGGTAGATGCTCACAAATGACAACTTTTATGTGAGGTAAGCAAAGCATACATTTTCAAGTTCTACAACAGGATGTCAGCGTTCTCTCATTTTATCAGGTTAACATTAACACATCTTACAGCAAATGCTCAAATTTTTGTTCTGTTTCACTATCACTCCTAAGATACAAGATGATTCACTGGCGCATTTTTTAGCCTTCGTGTAAATAATTTATTTTATTTTGATATTAGCAGACAAAATCACCATATCTATTAACAATTACCCCTCATGGACCAACCTTCTTCAAAAATAGGACAGCAGATACTCTTTATTATAAATAAACTATTTCTTTTGTACTATGCGTAAATTTCACTCAAACATTAGAAAGTTTTTCTTTAGGCAGAGAACCATAGACACATGGAATAAGTTACCAAGTAGTGTGGTAAACAGCTGGGGCCTCATGCATAATGGCGTGCAAAGAATTCACACTATAACATGGTGTACGGACAAAAGCATGAATGTGCGTATGGAAAAAAAAATCAAGATGCACAAATCTGTGTAAACGCCAACTTCCATGTTCTTACGCTACATAAATTCCAGTCAGCTTGAAAAGTAAAGCACATGCACGTGCCTGCTGTCACACCCCGTCTCCACCCAGAATTACACCTCTTTGAATATGCAAATCAATATAAATAGCCCTTAAGCTCAGGAGTCTGTGAAAGGGCAATGTCAAAAGCACGATGGGAAACAGGAGAATTTCAGCGAATACCAAACGGAGGCAAGGAAAAACGTACTATTTGTTGGTTTAAACAGTGGTATAAACAACAACAGGAAGATGATTGAGTGACATAGAGTGGCGGAGAAACTCGAAAGTTCAAATTCACAAAGTCGCACAGTGAAAGCTTATTAGGGTACAGAGAAAAAAATTAGTCACACAGTGGGAAAAAAGCACGAAATGTCAACTTTAATCTCTACATTTCCACTTTAATCACGTAGTTTATTTTGTCATTAAAGTAGAACATCATAAACTTTATATTAAAATCATTTAATTTACTAGTTTCTCAAATTCCGTCGTAACTAAAGTAGCATGCTAAATGCTTTGTTTAGTATTTGATGTTCTATGTGGTCTATGTGTGTGAATCACTATGCACTTCTTAAACGGGCTTTCTCTTCGTCCAACAGGACACAGAATCCATTACATTCATGATATTACAGCTCTCTGAATAATTAAAATACTGAGATGTATACTTGATATCAGTTTCACGATGATAGGAGTTAAAGCACGTTGTTAAACATGGGAACATGGTGGTGCAGTGATTGTTCATGCCTCACACAAGATGCTTGCTGCGCCGTGCGTGACCTTCGATGAAATAATTTATTGCAGCAGTACTGTCTCTTTCAAATGTACTAACCTCCAATTCCTGTCCTTCCTTTTCTTTCTCCAAGTAACCAATCGCCACACAAGCAGCTCTGTAATTGACATTAAAGCCATCTGTAAGATTAGAACTCCAATTCTTCAAAACTTTTAAGGAACATTGAAATATCTTCATAGTACATGTTTAATTATTCCATTCATGTATCCTTCTCTTGTCGCACCAGCCCCAGCAAGAATACAGCGCAAGGCAGGAACAATCCGAGAACAGAGCGCCAGCTCCTCGCTAGCACTGTGGCACCGTGTCCTCACATGTTTAATTATTAACAATATAGGTTATTTAAATGAAGTTAAAGTTTTATCTGTATAATATAATAAACATATTTTTCTGCATTTCATCTTAAAAATAACATTGTCATCATATGTAAATACATGCTTTATAAAGTGGCTCAGGTTGTGCAATATTATAACTGTATCGCAACTTTACAGTGAAGTAATTGTACTTATAAGTACAAAGTGTTCTACAAGGAGCAATTGATGGACTGATTGAGTGCGTTTATAGTTCTTGGGATGAAACTGTTTCTGAACCGTGAGGAAAGGCTCTGAAGCATTTGCCGTATGAGAGCAGTTCAATAGCCAGTATGGCTGAGGCAGCGTGTGCTAGATGCTGTATACCAATAATTCTCTTTCCAGTCAGCTGCTGTAGAGCTGTGATTCCCCACTCAGATACAGTGATATAAATACTACGAGTGGTGCAGTGAGAGTAATATGGAAAAAGATGATCCACTGTGGCAACCCCTAATGGGAGCAGCTCAAAGAAGAAGAAGAAAAAGAAGAAAAAGGTGCAGTAAGAGTAACAATGCTTAAGCAGCTATGGTATTTAGAATAGTTTGACCATTCTATGGACCATTATATTGTTACAGGTTAATTACAATCAGATGCATTAAACTAATAAACAGTATACAGTTAATTTCAGTGTATTTATAAAGCCATATCAGGGATGTGGATCTGAAAAAGAAAGGTTAACCAAACAGGAATAGTAGCACTGCTTTGACGCTGGGTCCTGCCAGTTTGCAAATCCGAGCAGAAAACTGGTGTACGCCAGGGTTGGCAGATTTTGGGCCAGATTATCCTGAGCGGTTCATTTTCACCAGTTTCCAGAGCCTTGACCACAGCTTCTCTTCTGAATGAAGTAGCCCCACAGTGTGATGCTGCCTTTATCATGCCTGACAGAAGATAATCCTGCATGTTCATTGGGTTTTGAGCTGTGCTGGTTTTATTCTAAATATACATTTTTGAAATCAAGGTTTCATAATTTTAAACTGATCTTATCATAGCAAAAACTCTTTTCCCACATGGTTTAGGGAGAGGATGTATGTCTTATTACAAAATGTATATGTGCCTGAATGTTTGCCTATTGATGTTAGGAAAAAACTCTTGCTTACAGAAAACATGAATTCAGTAAATAGGTTTTAAAATCCAAGGATTGTCCTACAGTATTTCCATTTGCTTTTAGTTATGCTTAAGATATATATATATATTTTTAAATTGTAACATTACATTTCAATGAATGACAATCCAAGTGATTATAGTGTTTACATTGCAATGAGTGTAGACATTGAGGAACACAGCCATTCTGTTGGATTTGTCCCCAAATATTTGATTAACAGGCACCAGTAAGTTCAGGAAAATAACAACATTACATTGTGATGTCATCCATGTTCAATGCCAGTAAAATTTGCTTCCAGACTTTCCCTTTCTTCTTGGTAAGATAGTTTGCATTTATCAGTTATTTCAGCTTGCAATATTTTTTTTTTGTCCAAGGCTGGTTGTAAAGGGTTTTTAGCTTAGCTTTGTGCAATCACAGGGTAAACAGCATTATGTCTGTACCGATATTTTTTTTTTCTTAGACGAAAAATGTAATTCATGCTGAATTAGAAACACATTATTCCTAAAAAAAAAAACGTTTTCCCTCTAATGCTAGAGAATTTAGAATAATAAGAATTCTAGTAAAGATGCCAAGAAACACATTTCTTATATGAAGAATTGCTTACTGACTAAAAGTAAATCAAAGAGAGATACATAGCACCCTTTAATACTGGTATTAAATGATAAAGTATACTAAAGACCCTTATGGTAAATGCAAAAGTACAGTTATTTAATGAATACATTGTACAATAATTAATGGATATTTTATAATGTAACGCTTGTATGTCAGAGAAACTCCTCATGGGCTTGGGCAAGGTATGTGATAACCTGCCAGGGCAAGTGGGATGCTGTAACTGATGCTCTCTTCTACAAAAAAAAAACAATCAATGATGACACTTAGCCCCGCCCCTTTTGGGACCCGCTGATGTAGAAGCCTGTCTTCCTGGAAAAGAGTCAGCATTTAATTCAAGAGTGAATTGCCAGACAGAGCTCCCGAATGACTGACCCAATTAAAATGACACAAAGGCTACCAGAGGATAGCCTATTGATTAAGCCAAAGTAGTGATTCACTTTTGTTGAAATTTTGAGATTTTTTATTTTTATTGCCAAATGTTACTAAAGAGGGTGTCCCAAACTTTCTTTCGTTGTCTGTCCTGCCTTACCACACCAGACCACAATAAACAATTTGTTATTATAACTCTGCAATAATACATTATTTTGGTAATGTTGTTTCTCTTTGGTAAAATACTGCTCAGTTATAAAATTGTAATCAACTAGCAAAAAGGTATTCAATATAAAAAAAATGTAGTTCTTCACAGACTTGTGCATACAAGTTCTCAGTACCTGCATGTGGTACTTGGTGCCAGTGCTGTACTGCCAGGCCACACCCCTGTGCTTGGAGAAGTAATCTCAGATAAAAACAGCATTGGAATCATCAGATGAAAAGATTCTCTCATCAGATGGATGCAACACAGACTCCATTATAGAAAACACAGGAGAGATTGGCAGTCAGGTGGCTGTGGTCTCCAGGGCTGTGACTGTATCTTGGACCTTTTCTTTTACAATTTTAATTTCCTTCATTGTCAACTTGTCATAGTTCATCAATTAATTCATGGACATATATTGTTGGTTTCCATTTATGTTTAATTAGTCTCTGCTTTGCTCTGTTTTTTTTAACTATTTGTATTTAATAATTAGTATAACCTTTACTTATATTTTGACTGAGAATTGTTCACAGACCTCTAGGCTTGCACTCAGTGAAGAGCACTATAAAACATAAGTTGGCTTGTATTGTATGAAGACAGAAATTAAGCTGTTTGCCACTCCTCGTTTTTGCTAACACTGGTACAGCAACACTCACTTTTTGTAATTGCACTTTCTTTGCAGTGTGCTAAATTAAGTGACGTTTTCGGACAAGTCTCATGGACAGCAATGTGCAATCACAACTTTGCTGTGCCGACACTCACCTGTCTCTTGACTATAAAGAATTGGAACCCCTGAAGATTTTTTTTTTCTCTAGCTTAATTTTTTTTTTCTGTCCTCCTAGCCATCTAATCTTATCACGTGATTCATCCTTATAGACACCATTACACTGTATATATGGATGATACTCTTCTACTTCATATTTATCCGCTTTTAAAGATAGTTTATTTTTTTTTTGTTATTTCTTTGTTACATAATCTTTAATATTATTTACTTATTTGTTTTTCTTTCCTCGTAACTTTCTCTTTGACATCTTGTAAAGCACTTTGAGCAGCACTGTTTGAATGAAAATGTGATACATAAATAAATGTTGTTGCTACTGGAATAATAATAACACAAGTATTTTTACTACAATAAGATTAGCATTATGTTAGGTTACTTGTTATTTCAAAAAAGTAATCAGACTACATAATGCACACTAATTTTAACATGTTACTGTACTGCTCTTGATATTGTGTTGCTGAGCTTAACACTGTACTTTCAGCTTATCGACATAAAGTTAGCGATTTCTGAAATACTGAGACAGATTATTTCATGTAGGAGAAGGAATAATGTGATCATCCAAACATTTTCTTGTGGAAGTGTATTTGGTGGATGATTCTACCTGTGGCTGCTGAAAGTGTATGCAAAGTAAATACATGTGTAGGCTGACACAGTGCAACAGACATGTGCAGACTACAAAATCCTTAACATTAACCCGGTTTTGGGTTTATATGGCCACATAGCTGGATTATTCACTGAAAATTCTACTTCTGTTAATCAGGTTTCCCAGAAGGCAATAACCTGATTTTTCTAATTGAAATACGAGTTTACCTGGCATTTTAGAATTCAGGTTTCTGTGAATAATTGTGTTATTGAAGCACATGTAAACATAATAAATGACATGGCTCCATCAAAACCAAAGAACATGTACAAGGCTGCATAGCCTCCAAGTTTTGACTGCATATCTAAATGACTAAAGTAGGTTAAAATTACATTCTAATTATAAATGTCAAATATGCTGTACCAGGTACTTAGTAATATTATTCATAAGACATCTGTTCTGAAACATTACTGTTAATGTTGCCGTGATAAATTCAATACATTTTGCTAGCCATTAATATTTGCTTGTGTTTTCGACTGTATCCCAAACATTGACATTGTATAGACTGTAGAAATTTTGTGGCTGTAGCTTTCTCAGTAACAAATTTCACCACTTTCTCTACCACTTTTTTGCAAGTTGTCTCCAAACAAGTGTTCTTGTTCAAAGAATTATGTCTTAGCCTTTCGACAATACTCTTCAGCTAACCAAAATCTGCCTCTGACTCTGGAAATGATATGACAGATTGGCAGCAAGTGTCCCTAGGAGGAGATTTATTGCTGCTTCATGCAACAGACTTAGCCGATTCTTAAATATTGAGTAGATTTTGTGGCAAACACTCACTGGTCAGACAAAAAGTCCAAAGTTGTGGGAAAAAGAAACTGGAATCTTCAATTGGAATTCTTTGTGGTATAAGGCCATGCCATGAAACACCAAGGTTTTCTATGCTGTCTAAGTAGGTGCAGCTGAAAGAAGTTATTTGTTTTGTCAAAACCATTTTGTACTATATCAATAAAATAGAAAAAATACAGTATATATATATAATTATTTCATTATCCACTAAAAAGACAAAAATGGAACATAAGTAGGGTGTATTTCAGTTTTTCGTTGGTTAAAAGAAGATAAAAGGAAAGAACTCAATATATTTAATATTTATGGGGTAAAGAAGTTTTGTCAACCAGGTGTGACTGGGCACCAACACATGGATTCCTGGTCAGAAATCAGCTAACAACATCAGAAAGCCAATAGCCCAACTTCTGTCATCTTTTAACTAGCAACATGAGCCAGCATCAGAGCCCTCCCTGCCATACCTCTAACAAAAGATGGTCTGTGGTTCGCCCTGCATTAACCAAAAGCAATACTTCCCTTAACCCAAGGCCAGCAATGAAATCGCTTCAGGAACCCAAAGATACTTGGTCACTTCACAGATTGCTTAAGATTTCTCTTGTCTAACAGCATAGTTCATCATAATGAAGGAGAACCACTATTAGAACAACCTGTGTCTTTTTGTACCTTTAGGCTGCCTAGAGAGCAAATCATCTTTAAAAATAAATACTTACATATTGGAATTTTAACATGTGCAGATAAAATGTACAGTGATGTTAATAAAAGGACTTTTACTTTTGAAAAGAAAGGTAATTTAAGAAATGATTTATTACGTGAGAGCTGATACATGCGAGAAAGCATTAACCTTTTCACCTGGTAGTTTCTTTATTGTAGTCATTATAATTTAAGTCGGGCAATTTTAAGAGACCTTAGCAGTATATTTGATTTAGTGACATACAAATCATTTCTCAAACATAAAAAATTACTCTGTTTCATATCTATTATTTACTGTAAAAGCAATGACTGTTAAATCTGCTCTCTGCCAAAGTAAACATGAGGCAAGAATTTTAAGAATATTAGAACACTGTGAATACAACAGTATGATTAATGTATCTATCTGCATTGCTGGTTATGAATATTTCTGTATATAATATACATTTAAATCAGACATATCCTTATAAAATATGCATATACAGCTAACCAATCCAATGGCATTCTTCAACTTTGAAAAATATAGTTTATTCAGTACTTCTTATTGTCCATTCCATAAGATAAAGTACCAAAAATGCAAAGAGTTTAAAATCTGTGTTTTTGCTTTCATTACAATCGGTGGCTTATCTTGGATGAAACAAGGCAAATCTAAATACAGCAGTGGGTGAAAACAGCTTAATCTTCTGTACACATGCATGAAGATGATAACATGAATGCTGCCTTCTGCAAAGAGGTCTTAAATCTTAGCTGCCAGGAAGCTGCGTCCGATCCTGCTCATGTTTGGTTGTGATACAATGTTTTATTCTGAATGCAAGAGCCAAGTTGAAGTTAAGAAGCAGGTAAATAAAGAATACTCGTCATAACTTCTTTTGGAGTTAACTGGAATTACTAAAACAGATGTCTTGTATGGTGCACTTTATAATTTAAACATATTTTGCCTTATGGATTTTTTTCTTTTTAATATCTGGCTAATCTCTTTAACATAAATATAGCAAAAGAACTGCAGGTTATTTGATTTACAGTATATTTATATTTTACAACAAACCATGAACAGGAATATTTAAAGTATGGGAAAATAAGAGGAGTGAGAGAATTTTACTGTTTTTTTTAATGTAAGTTTTTCCACACCCATTTAAATTAAGCAAAAGCATCCTAAGCATATTAACCACTAAACCTAAACCATTTCACAAATGGTACAAAGTGTAAAATAGTTGTTAGATAGTCGCTATCCCTAAAGAAATCCTTGATATTCAATACAAACTGTGAAATGCTACTTAATTTAAATATATTTTAATATATATGGATTATAGGCCACAATATTTTTTTAACTAATCAATGAATTTCATGTTCTGTAACAGAAAATCAATACTACTGTTATAATTAATTTATTTTAATATTCTGAAAGTCTCATCTTATATAAAAAAGTCTGTCTGTGTGTGTGTGTGTGTCTGTTTGGCCCGGAAGTGAGAGGTGGAGTTGGGGTAAAGGCTCCGCCTCCGAGGAAACAGAAAAGTCACTTAGCCACTAATAACACAAGCGGGGCCAGCATGTCAGCCAAATGAAACCTTAGAAGAAATACAAAGTCGCTTAGCCGCTAACATTGGCAAAACTGTATCCCTTTTACGTTTCCTCCCACCGCTAATGCACAAGCGATGCGAGCACGCTGGCTAAATGAATCCTTCTAGGAGAGAGATGCCCAGAGTAGTTCCTTTCAATTACCTGACATCTCTACATTTCAATTTTTTTTCTGACAATTTCAATAGTTTCTAGGACCCCGGGCTTTTCACAGAACGGGCTTACACAGCTAGTTCATTATAACTGCAGTTATATTTTTGAATAAAAGCGCAATTATTGTGTTATATTTGTACCTCTTGTGAAAATGTTTCTTTGATATTTGGACTTCAGGCTTCATGCATTATATAGTTTATGTCTACATTTTGTCATCTACTACTAGAATATAAAAAACGTTTCTGTTTTAACAATATGTGTACACAGATTACTGTAGAAATGGAACAGACATGAAATGCGTGTGTTCCAAATAACCATCTATTATTTCCACTCTAAAACTCCACTTCACTCCCAGATACTCAATCAAGGCATGAGCTGAGAGAAGTTCGTGCACGTTCTAAATTGGTGGGGGGATGGAATAGCTGGCTGCTCCTAGCTTCTCATTATCACAGCACATTTAGAGGACAAAGGACACTGGCGGAGAGTTGTGAAGGGATTTAAGAAGCGATTTAAGGTGGGACGGAATTACGAGTTTTTTCGTAGGCTCTGGTAATTCTAGTGTTAAAGGCTAGCCCACCTTAATACAAGACACTGCACGTCTATTCCAACTTCTAACCAGGATGTTGTGAATTGGTTTTGAATTTTTTTTCCTTTGCATTTCAACTTTTTGCTTTACAAATTCCTGTGTTGTTTTTGGGTTGCAGATACTATTCCTATCATTTACTTTAACGTTGGAATACATTTTAAAGTAGCTGAAATTAAATTGGTTCTTTTTAGCAGCATTCTGTTTCTTTTTTTTTTTGGACACTGCCATTTTGTAGGTTATTTATGCAAGCATGCTTGAGGTTGCAGTCTGCTCTGTCATCTCTATAAAGGTCAATTGCATTTGTTTCTAGGGCATTTGAGATAGTGGACATTTCATTGAGATTTGCTCTGCAATTTTCATGTTTCTAGCGTACTGGCAGTAGAACTCTGGCTTTGAATTTCAATTTTGATTTCATTTTTTTTTCCTTTTGTTGACAATGCTTTTTAATCTGCGAGATCTAGACATTGCCTAGTTATTTTAACACAATTTCACATTCTGATCCTTTATTAATTTTGTTGTGCTTGCTGGGTTATTTTTGTAGCATGAAAGTTTGGCACTGAAAAAGCAGGTGGGCTTTTTGTGTGCTGCAGGCCAGATGAACTGCCAGTTCTCAAGCCTGGTGTTATTTTTTTACTTTTATTTTTTTAACAAAAACTTTTTTCCTGTCTTTTTTCTTTCTGTAGCAGGAACACATGGGAATATGCTATGTAAGCCCATTTTCTTGGACAAAATTTAGCTTATGGCATTATAAATCAAAATGTGGAGGCTCTCCTTTAAACATTTTTGGGAACTAACATGCAGCAATTTTGATGAATACACTTTAATATTGTAATTGTACCATTTCACTTTGAAAATTCTGTTTTTATTATGCTATATCTCTCAGTAAACAGAATACCTTTTTCATTGGATCAGATTTATTCTAATTAAGTGTATTATCTAAGTAGGTTGTGTTCAACTCTCTTGTTCATTCTTGGAGATCCCTTAGGTCTGTAACTTAGATTGAATTTCTTTCACTGACTGATGTTGTTCTTGAGAATATGGCTCTTTATTAGCAGGTTCTGTTGCCAGCTGAGTGTGTTTTTGTGCAGTTTATGGGTAATTGAATCATTTATTAGGTCTTTATCCAGTCTAATAAACAAACTCAGTGTCAGTAAAAAAAAACTGGATTGAAAATCTGAAAATAAAACAAAGTTGTGGAAAACAAATGACAATTATATTAGCAGACAGAGAGATGTCAGACTGAAAAGGCTCACCTGCAATTCCTAAACCATGAAACAATCATTAAATGCTCACTTGGATTGTCAAAGGTGCCAAAGTCTTCTAATTTATAAGGGGGTATATTTCTAAACTAACCTAAAAAGAAAGATAAATATTGTGTTTTTTTTTGTTTAATCATATAATGACTGAGTCATTTTGATGACACAATTTTTATATTATATTTAATTATATATATATATACATTTTTATATTATAGCAAGGATTCACCCACTTGTTTTATGTTATTTTTTTTTTTTTGTTCATTTTGTGTCTTTTATTTCTGTTCATGTTACTTTTTTAACTATGTGGTTTGTTTTCTAATCCTTTGTTATGTGCCTTGTTTCTTCTGGGTGGTTCCCCAATTGGTGGAAACCTGCCCATCTTCACCAGGAACTTCCCTCAGGCCCATAAAGGTGAGGGTTTCCCACAGTTCCTGGTGGTTATTTCAAATGCACTTGTGGTGTGGTGAGTGTACTTTGTGTTTTTTATGCTTTGTTTATTATTGTAATTTTTTGTTTGAACCTTTTGCTTATTTTTTTTCCAATACTCTCTTTGGATATTTTATTGGGTCTTTGTTTGCCTTTTTGGCAGTTCATTTGTGCTCGACAGAGACATTTGTTATAGAGCAATTCGGAATAATATTTTATTCATAAAGATCCTGTATTTGCCCTATCATTAGCTGAGTGTTGACAGTTTTAACCCTCTATAAGGCTTTTTTGATGTTATTTCTGACTCTTTTTGCTCTCTTAAAAGGCCATGCCATTTCAACGCTGCTAAAGCACAACAATAATGATCTGACAGACAACCTCTGGTGTCCCCCTGCTTTTATACAGAGAGGTACTCGTGGCATCACATGTTGACATGCACATATATGTATCAATATTACCTGTGGCAGAGCAAAGTATTTACAAAAAACAGTTTAGCACCTGAAAAAATATATGCGTCATTAATGTGTTTCTTAGGTTTGCTTTTGTTTCACTGCATTTTTCATTTTTATTTTAATTTGGTTACTTTTTATAATTATTTTGGTGATGTCAGTGTGTGGACCATTTTGCTATTTATTTTCTTGTGGATGCTGCCATTTTGTGCGTTGAGCATTATGATGCTGCATGTTGTTAGCCATTTTATGCACATCCTATGTGACCCATTAAATCATGATGGCCATGATATACTGTAAAAGATGGCTGCTCACATTAAGCAAGCAGTCCAACATTAACACAGTGTGAAGCAAAAAACTCTGCAGGAAACTAGTACTATTTTGTTTTCGATTCTGGTTTTGTGTTTTAGTTTTGGTAAATGATGATAAATTGTAAAAATCTCCTATTATGTTTCAGCCAGGGTTATGTCTTTCATATTCAACTTGTTTTTTTTTATATTTCAGCTTTCATTTAAAATATTATTTTGTTTATTGGGATTTTATGTTTTCGGTTAAATTCTTTTGGTACTGTACTTTCTCAAAGGTGTGGGATATATTAATCATGTTGCTATTATGCATTCTATTAAGAATTTTGTAATAGTCTTCATTGTTATCTGCCCTGTATCCTTCACGTGGAGGACATAGTAGTACAGGCCCTAACAATTATATATAAGGAAACACTTCATTTTGCATTGCACTTTTGATTCCAGTCTTATTTTAGCGAAGGTTCTCCTGACTGGGGTTTAAAGTTTTGTTTAATGATTTTGTTCATTTTTGTGACATTTATTTATGTTAATGATGTTTTTGTTGATTATTTGCATTTATTCTTTGCCTTTGATCTTGTCTATAATTTGCCTGTGTTATGTTCCATGTGTTTTGTGGGTAGTCCCCAGAGAGGCAGGGCCACTTGCCATTAATACCAGTTACTACTCTTCACTCTCTAAATCTTCCACTGTTCCTGGCAGTTAATTCTGAATCTGCTAAACACCAGCTAAGTTTAGTGGTTTTGCTGTGCCTTGTGCTTTTAGTGATTTACTGGATTTTTGACAATTTGCTCTGTTTTTTGTCCTTCTTTTGGGATTTCTCTATTGGGGTCTTGATTGCCATTTAAGCATTTATGCATAAATAGACCTTTTTATTTTTAAAAAGGTCAGCCTTTGTGTTGACCTTAATACTAGCCAGGGTATAATGGTGTACACCACTGTAGTGGGCACTTTTGGAAGTGTTTTTGAAACGTACAAGAGATTACATTCTTTTGGGACTCCAAGTTCACAATGACTCCTGTGCATGCTTTGCGATTCTTGTGATTTTTGGATATCCTGACTTTTGACTCCTGTATTTGTTAATGTACTGTTTTTTGTTACAATTTATTGGATTTGTTTGCTTTCATGTTTTTGCCTTCATGAAGAAACTGTTTGGTTTGTCCTAGTATAGGTTTTTAACAGTTGATTCTTCTTCATTTCTAGAGATTTAGCGATTTCTTTGCTATTTTAAAAACCTTAGCTCCATTTGAGTTTGAACAATGCTGTTTTTGGTGATGAGGCTTACCCTGTGGAGCCAGACCTGGTAGAAGTGCTGGCGTGGCTGTTGTTTTTTTTGAGGACTGCATCTCTTTTTGTCATTATGTGGCTGGATAATAACATCTCCCATATTAAAGAGCCAGCAAAGACTCTTGCATAAGCAATAAAGAGAAATGTTTGAACATCTCTAGTAGTCTATTTTGTGAAAACAGTTCAAACACAAATGCATTTCTTTCCAACTTTTACATAATTAACAAAATATTACAAATGACAGAAAGAAGTTAAGCTTTTTATTCACAAAGTGACTTAAAACGCTTGAAAGCTCAGGTTTCTAGGTCTACTGTACAGCAATTGGTTGTAGAGCTCTATGCCTTACTGCAACATCAACACTTGTTCCCAAACCAGGAGCTTTGGTTATAAAACAACAGATACCCCACAAGGAGAGTTTCAGAGTTTTTAAATTATTGTAAGCTAATATTTAATCTCTTATAGGTTTGAGGTTATTTTAAGGTTCAGATTATTTAAAGATGTTTCTCTCTTTCAAAAACTGTATTTGCTTAAAATACCACATAGCCCATGTGGCGATTTATAGCACTTTGCCTTAAAAAAGGACCTGCAGAAAATAATAATTTATCAATGTAATTTCTAATATTGGCAATCTTGTACTGAAATATACTGGGCTGATTTCTCCCTTGCCCTTGATGCCTCTGGCAAAGCCTTTGGCCTGTTGCAATCCTAGGGCTGAACAGCAGGGGGAGACACAGCATGTAACTTAAGGCAGGGTGGCATTTGATTGTATCAGAATACTGTATTGGACCTAAAAGAAAAAGTCTTGCCTTTGCTCTGGTATTATTACCAAAGCAATAAGTAAACGTGTGCATTATTGAATATGTAATTCACTGAAACTTTTACCTTTCATTTATTTGAATGTAACACTACATTTCTTGAGACTATGCCACGACTATGTATGAAGAATAAGAGATCAGATCAATATTTAACTCAGTTATGTTCCAGGGAGTTACTAGTCCATTATTGATATCCATAGAGTTTCACTTTTTTAATCACAATAATTTATAAAAATTTTAACAAATCATATTGCATTTTCAATTAAACTAGATACTGTAAATATATATATAGATAAATAGACTTTCCAATTGAAATGTATAAAACGGTAGTTTGTAATAAATAATGTGTTAGTATCTATTAATGTAAGTTAAGTATGAATAATATAAATATTTATATACTATATTAACTATACTGTAATACTAGCTGTGTTACCTGGTTTCCACAGGAAATTCTCAAAAATATTGCATGTGTTTTACCACAACTGACGCCCTTCACCCTGTCATCCATCCTGTTGTTTAAAATATTGTATATGTAAGATATATAATTGATATCGACATTACAAGGAGTAAAAATAAGCTGTTGGATTAGAAGTACTGTGTGTACCCAAGGACACATCGCGGTAAGCATGTCTTTTTTGAGCTTCACAGGAACTTTCACTTTGTCTTTATTTTACATAAATCTGCAACCCCTTTTCTCTACGCATGCCCACTTCTCAGTATGCAGCAAAAAAAAAGGATTCCGCACTCACTACTGAATTATTATCAACCAATATCGACAAATTTTAAAAAACACACACAGATCGGCAAATTTCAATTGATTCATTTAAAGCATTTTTGAGATTTTGGGGGATTTCCTTTTTTCATTGTATGGGGATTTACCCCTAAATACGAATATATCAAATGCAAATGCCCTTTCTTAGAAGATGCCTACTGGCCCAGATGTACAGTACTACCAAATTTCAACTTTATAACTAAATAGAATATAGTGTTTTAGTAAGTGAGTGAGAGAGTGAATTCGCACTATACAGTAAATATATATTTATATATATATATAAATACTATTACGTGTGTGTACATATATATACATATTTTGGCATCTGTATGAGAGGCAGTTTAAGAGCTAAGAAGGTAATTACCTAACAAACCATTGGTTGGTGCTGTGGATTAATGTCTTCTTTATTCTTCTCTTTGTACAATGGAAGACTGACAGCCACTCCACCGCTGATATTTCTTCTGTTTTCTACCCACATTGACCTGCCCTTTCCTGCCAAGTCAACACATAATGTGGAAACGGCCATCTTGCTCTAGTTCTATTCTGAACTACTCTCTGAAGTGTCGCAATCCGCAACTTATTGCATGCTTTGTATAATAAATATATACAGTACCTACATATGCAGTATGTACACAAATACCATGTAAAGTCAAGTGTAATAAACTAAATTCAACCAACGTTTTACTTGATCTCAATATACAACTTAATCTGTACAATTAATAGATTTAGGGTCCTGAATGCTTGTTAAGTTTTTTGAGAAACGGACACCTAAATAAAATGTTATTATTGTTTATTTACAAAAGATCATGCTGGACTCTATTGTCCTGATGGAGACTACCTTTTCTTAGTTCAGACTGCTTGTATTTAGATTTTCAATTTTTATATGCATGTTGCAGAGTAGAGATATGTGAAGTCATAAGGCAAATGCAACTAAAAGATTGCAAGTAATCTTACTTAATAGTCATTGGCATATACCGTATAAAATAAAGAACTCCGCAGAGAGCTTGCCAAGCTCATCCCACTCACATGGTCCTGTAAAAAGCACTTATGGAAAATTTTACAATCAGACTTGAGGGTTTCATACAAGACTTTTTTTGTGTACGGTGATTTTTTCAGTGAGGAATGTCATAAAATGCATTACAAATGAATGATTACGTCACCATAAAAGATTCTGAACACAAAAACATTTAAATAATGTGTGGAATATTTGGACTCGGACACAAACAGGCAGACACAGAATGTCCTTAAGACACGCATTGTATTGTGTAACACACGATAACACCGCAAACAGTGCACCAATCACCATCAATTAGTCCATCAGACTTCTTTCCTTCTCTCTCTCTCTCTTTGTCGCCTCCACTCCTCTCTTCCAAGTTCTGTCCACTTCCACCCGACTCCGGCTCCTGAGTGGAGTGAGGCGGCCTCTTTTATACAGCACCTGGAAGTGCTCCAGGTGCTCCCCAATTAACATCCAGCAGCACTTCCAGGTGTGGTGGAAGTGTTGCCTGCGACTTTAGCTCCTCTTCTGGCAGCGCTTCCAGAGATGTCCAGGCACTCCTTGGTGGTGGCCACGTCCCTCCATAGGGTTGAGCTTCCAAGCTCTGTGACCCCATGTAATCCTGGGAGGTTGCCCCCTTGTGGTTCAGGGAAGAGAGTGCCCTTTCCCCAGTCCTTCCCGTCTTCCGGCGTCCCGGTGGGGCAAGGTCCCTGGACATCTGTCACAAATGTCAAATAAAAGAGAAGTACATTATCTCCAATAACAGAATTTACTTATCTTTTATATATAAATAAGTGAAAATCTCTGCATTTAACATCATACTTTAGAAATGTAACTGGATTCTCTCAATTTAAAAAAAAAACCCTCAACCTATAACAGAGTGAGCCTAGCAGCCCTGCATAGGAACTTCATTTTAGCTGCTTTTACTCTCAGTCTCAGTTGTTCAGTCATCACCCAAAGCTCTTGACTTGGCAATTGATATCCAATCTGTGCGCTATAGCCATAGTTTCAAGTCATTTGGATCACTGAAGGGAGGTTTGTATTATTGCATAGGACTGTAATTTTAAAATTTTGCTTTCATGTGATAGGTGTATTTACACATCAGTTTATCTACAGTATAACATTATTTCTGTGCTGAACTGCTACAGACACACATTTTATTTTTGAAACATTTGTAATTTCCTGCCACAGAATTCTTCTATTTGGCACTGTTGCCTTCCTCATAGATACTGAGTTTACATAAAAATTGCATGTTGGTCGCTATACATGTAAAAAGAACTCAAGAATTGACAATGCCAAAATCAGTGATAACATTGATTACTTTCAGCTTTCTTTCGTTTTCATAACTCTACTTGCACGACAGAAAAGGCGTATTTTTTGAAACAAGGAGCTCTGCCACTTCATCATTGCTGGTGTCTATGGAGGTGGTGGTCCAAACATGAAAAAAAAAGCCTCCAAGCAGTGTGACCTTGGCTCAGTGAAGGAGCTTGTGTAGATGAATAATTCTCAGTGCAGTGTTGTTAGGAGTGGCGTGCTTATAATTGAGTTGCCCATGGCAAATTAAGAGAAAGGGCCAGAAAAAGAGTAATCCAAAAAATAAACTACAGTTATGGTTCTAAGTAATATATTCAATATGACTCCCCTTACTCACTCCTTGATGCCCATAACCCAGTCCAGTTCAATTTGAAAAAGCTGCATGGAGCTACCACACACAAGGTAAAGGGTTAAAGTGGAGTGCAAAGTGAGTTGGAAGACAGAAATTGGTCAGCATTAGTAGATATACTAGACCTTAGCATTCGAAACCTCTGGGTGCCCAACATAACTGCTGCAGTGAAGCACATATATTTCAAAAAGAACTGACTAATGTAATGCTTTGTTTTTTATTGTTTTCTGCCCTAAGATTATTTAAAATACTGGCCACAAGGAATATTGGTAAATCATTTGTAGATATTAACAAAATTCTCCTTCTAGCACATACATTTTTAAATTCCTTTTGTCCCTTTATACAAAGTTAACATATTAATGCATACAGTTCAGAGTAGATATTGTCATTGAGAGATGCAGGAATTATAAACATTTCCAAGGTAAATAAAAGTGTGTTTAAGAATTATAGGCTTTTGTTACAGTAGACAGAAACTTTAGAATGATCTATCTGTTAAGTATCAGAATCGTTCTCAACATTTACTGTAAATCCCAGTGGAAAAGTCACTACTCTGCAGTACTCTTTACAAGGCCGCTGATTTGACCATTAATATTGCAATATCACTTTTAATTGTAGCTGATTCAGACCCCATCCTGTTCTGTTCTACTTCAGGGTATTTGGCAGTGACACTTAGTTAAGCTGTAAATATCAATAAGCTACTTTTCCTGGCCATACAATTAGGTTTTGATTTGGAATCTTAAGTTACAGACACATAACTTACAGTACTGCAGTTTAAAAAATAAAAAAATTTTTTGGTATCTTGAAATTTTGTAAGTTGTTTAACTCTTGACGTGTTTATTAAACAAATAATGTTTTTTCTTTGTTACTATGTGATTTGAAGTTTAGACTAACATTTCTTGAATTTCTTTGTTTAGTTTGAGGGGGCTTAGATACTCGGGTTCATTTGATGCTATAGATAAATAAATTTGTGTGTCATGGCTATAGTTGGTATAGTTCACCTTGTGTTTCGAAATAAGCTGGCCTAACAGGAGCATGTACAGTTGATTGAAAATAACAGTGGGTCCAGAATAGACCCTTGCATTACACCGTATGTCATATATCACGGACCTCTGACATATCACAATGTACCTGTTATATAAGAATAAGTTTGAAACCAGTTTTCATCACTGCCAGAGAAACCTTACCATTGACTAATGTGATTAATGGGAAAATTGTGATTTAAGGTATGAGATGCTGTGCTCCGGTGGCTCAGTGGGTAGCACTGCTGCCTTGCAGTTAGGAGACCCAGGTTTACTTCCCAGGTCCCCCCTGCGTGAAGTTTGCATGTTCTCCCCGTGTCTGCGTGGGTTTCCTCCAGGTGTTCTGGTTTCCTCCCACAGTCCAAAGACATGCAGGTTAGTTGCATTGGCGATCCTAAATTGTCCCTAGTGTGTGCGTGCCCTGTGGTGGGCTGGCACCCTGCCCAGGGTTTGTTTCCTGCCTTGTGCCCTGTGTTGGCTGGGATTGGATCCAGCAGACCACCGTGACCCTGTAGTTAGAATTTAGCGGGTTGGAAAATGGATGGATGGATGCTATGCTCAAATCTAAGTGAACAAGAACCGAGGCACTGTTGGCATTAACATTAAGCTGCAAGTTGATACTTTCCTATAATAGGATTCCTTTCAAGTAGCCATTAAAAAACTACTTTTTCATACAATTAGCTATTTTTAATAGCAGATCACTGGGTACACCTTTCTTAATACATTAAGTCAAGTAAAAAAAAAACAATATACATATTCATTTTAAAGTTCAAAAAGGATAATACAATGTGGACGTTCTTTTCAAATTTACTTTGGACGTAGTCACAGCAGCATCACTCAGGCAAGGCTTTTCCTTGCAGCAGTCTATGTAACTCCACTGGCAAGAGAATAATTTTTCAATTCCTAATTTCTCACAATGTGGCAGACAGATGCTGCCACACCAAGGTCCGAGGCAGCACTCACATGTCCCTGTCAATCCCGTTTGCCTGTATGTCTCTTTTGCATGTTACCAGTTGAAGTTACCTCATGCATTTTTGGGTACTTTAAAAGCACATGTAACTCAGTTTACTGTAAACCCAGTCAGTCATCTGTAAACACTGTCCATTTACTGCTGTGCAAGGCATTTGAACACAGAGTTTTAGTTTAGCATTTGTGAACTTCCTCAACACAGCACAAGTCAAAGACAAAGCTTTAAAATTATGCAAACATTGCTAGGAGGTACAAATTGGGACGAAAAGTAAAAATGGTATGGATTTTCCACCCACCATGACATACAAACATAACAGTACAGGAAAAGAGCAGCAATTCCTATAAGTAATGTGTTATAAATCTTTATTAAACCAAAACACATCATTAATTTCACTTACATTCTATATTAATCTGTTGCCTCTTTTATTTCAGTTTAGTTTAATTGACATCAGTTGATATAGAACTTTCACCGAGTCAGTTAATGAAATGTAATTCTTTGGGAAAAAATAAAGGGAAAGGTAACATTTTGGGGCATAAGAATCTAAATGAATATAATTCTTTTTTATTTTTAATCATACATTACTTTCTTTTCATTTCTTAATTTTACTTAATGTAATTGAATTTATTATGACCTTTGGCATGTAACTTGAATGGGGCTATCTTTATCAAGCCACTCCTACCAACACATAATTCTACTCAAGAGGCTAAAATATTCAAAAAAGGTTTGTTAATTGAAAGGGAAAAATGTTCTTGAAACTGCTTGCCTGTTTAACTAGGACATACTGACATTTGTACCAAAACATTCAAATGAAAAACTAAGGCCATATACAACATTCATTTTTGTTTTGTTCTACAGTTCACATATAAAAGTCTCATTCTTTGACCCAGGGATATACTCAAAACTTTTGTTATGCTTAACTAATTAGGAAATTTATATAACTAAAAATACACCATTTATCTGTGTACTGATTGGAGTAAATTAAAATTGTTCCTTTAAAACTAGCCAGTCATGCTGTAGAGAACTGTATTGTTCACATGGTGTGGCTATGTTGGACGGATATAAAAAAAAAATGTTAGGCATTCATATATAATGATGACATAAGTACAATTCCAAAGAATATTGCACAAACGATCCTTGTGCTTCTCTGGGCCTTCTTTACATGGGTGTGGAATGATATTGTGTTTTGCCCACTTGCCCGCCTCACTGTACAGACTATAAACTCTATTCTCTGCTCATGTTTCTCTTTCTCTATATCCTTCCTTCTTGATCCCTTTTGCTGCTCTTAATGAGTTCTTGCCCTACTCACCTTTTGGTAGTGAGTGGCCTTCAAGTCCCTCTTTTGAATTATTTGCAGGACATTCTTCAGAATCATATCCAGGTTCAGAAACACACTTTGCAAGTATTGGGATGTTCTCCCTACAAAAACCACCTTGTGAAGGCCCCAGAAGATCTCTACCTGTACTCACACAATTTGTTCCATGTCCAAGCACGTTAGTTTGCATGTAATCCCCCAAAAGTCTAGTTACTTTGACTAGTGTGATCGCTCTGTGCCAAGCCAACCATACCGTGCCCTGGCCCAGTTGGAAGAGGTGGGCCCAGGTACAGTTCAGTAGAATTCAGAAACGGTGTGATCACTAAATGTGCTCAAGCATGAAACACAGACATGATGTCATTGATGTGACGTCATTTCATTTGATATCATTTGAATTAAAAACAGGTTTTTATTCTCACCTTCCAATGAACATGAATTGTACTTGGCAAGAAAATCTACAAATTCCTCCATTAACATCATTTGTCTATGTAAAAATCATCTCATACGTACAGCACGAGGAAACAAAACACTGTGCTGCACACTTATTAAATTTGTAAGAGGGTAGAGTGTTATCCTGCCCTAAATAACTCTGAAAAAACACAAAAAAGGAAAATTGTTTTGACATGCATGCTGTCACTGCGTGTTCAGATCTTGTTTTGGCTTTACACAACGTCTCATGGTGATAACGAAAGCATGCCCAGGACCTGAACATTAAAGCACAGTGTGAATGCAGGCCAGCAGTGGACTAGGGATGGAGGACAATCACACTCAGTCACGGTATGGAACAAATGTGCCTAGAGTGAGTACACCCTCTATATCCCATACAATCAAACAGCTTGGCACCATCTGGAGTTCTCAGCCTGCCTGCCCTACACAATAGAGAAGGTTGGCATCCTTCAACATCTGCAGTAAGATGCTGCAGATGTTCTACCAGACGGTTGTGGCGAGTGCCCTCTTCTACGCGGTGGTGTGCTGGGGTGGCAGCATAAAGATGAAAGACGCCTCACGCCTGGACAAACTTGTTAAGAAGGCAGGCTCCATTGTAGGATTAAAGTTGGACAGTTTAACATCTGTGGCAGAGCGACGGACATTAAGCTAACTCCTGTCAATCATGAAGAATACACTGCATCCACTTAACAGTGTCATCTCCAGACAGAGGAGTAGCTTCAGTGACAGACTTTTGTCACCGTCCTGCTCCACTGACAGACTGAGGAGATCGTTCCTCCCCCACACTATGCGACTCTTCAATTCCACCTGGGGGAGTAAATGCGAACATTAATTTTATTTTAATTCTTTTCATTTTTATTACTGTTTATTTTAATATTGTTTCTTTGTATCAGTATACTGCTGCTGGATTATGTGAATTTCCTCTTGGGATTAAGAAAGTATATATCTATCTATCTATCTATCTATCTATCTATCTATCTAGAGAGCAGAGACCTGAGTAGGCAATCCAAGAGCCTCATGTGGCCACCTTTTGGACTTTTTCTGTCTGTGTAAAAAACAGATACACCTGCAAAAAATAACACCAGTTTTTAAAGTTACTAGATCAGACAGCTTTAAACAGTATAATAATTTATGAGTGGATAAGTTTTTAAATCAAGTTTACAATGTTAAATTTGATTATTATAGAATAAAAAGTTAATTGGACAAATATTGAATAGAAATCCATTGACAATACATACATGATGTAAAGATTTAAACATAAAAAGGCAAGTGAAATTGAATCAAAAAAGCAAGCTTTATGGATGTGATTTGAAATTTTTTAATATAATAAAGAAGTTGTTTACCTGTTTTGATAACAATAAGGGTTATTAAACAGCAAAAGTCTGAAATATTCATTTTATGCTAAATATATTAGATTGGCACATAAACCAGGAGAGCACAGTAAGTGGTGACCCCATCTAATGAGCAAAAATGGTTTAATGAGCCAAATCCTCAACAGATATATTTACTTAGTTTTGAAAACAGTTACATACAATTACAGTTACACTATTAAGGAGGCTACTAATTTCACAAATAATTATGCTGTTGTTAATGTGGACAATTCTACATTATTAACTATGTAAAATCATTGTATTCTGAAATGGAAAACATTAGTATTTAAAATTAGAGTTTGGCTATTGCTAAAATATTGATAGACAGATAAGAAATCAACATTAAATGATGTTGGTTAGTATTCAAACAGAAAGGTAACATTTTGGAATATTAATGTTCTGTTTCAGCATTTATGTATTATCTTTATTAAGATCATATTTAAACCATATAATAAATAATGCCTGCTATATACCTAACATCTTTTAGTTTTTCTGGAGTTAAAAAATTAACATGCTCAAAACACCATTTAGACTCCCTTAATTAATTAGTCATAGATGTTTGTAACGCTTCTCTGGCAAATTATTTCTTAAAAAATAATCTATCAAGACTGAGTGGTATCTGACAACCCGAATGTTTAAAGAAATCTGTGTTATTACACTAACTAATACACTTGTATTTGGGCATCAGAATAAGAAAGCTTCTGCACTCTTAGTCTTGCAGGACCAGACATTTGATTCTCGAATGGTCAAAAGAGAATCAATGCCATAAATGATACCCTCCACCAATTATGCACATGCACACAGCATTAAAAAATTTGAACTGTACACCAGTGTAACCTGTGGGCCAGTAATCACAGAAACATTTTTTTCCCAGATCTCTTCATTATGGCTCAAACAAGGAGCAAGCTGAATTGGAAAGACAAATGTAATATAAACTTGGACAGAGTAGCTACCAACCCAGTCCTTACCCAAAATTACAGTATTTAATTGTGACCTGACAGTATTAATGCATCAGCTAGCAGTAAGTTAATTTACTGTCATCGGATAGGCTTTTGTCACTATGCACACATTTTAGCTTTTTACATGTTTCAGATCATTTTTGGTTTGTAATATTAAGGCTTCAATGACAAAAAAAATGTCACAATCTGTTTCCACCATAGCAAGTGTTGATTCAACTGTTATCTTGTCCCAAAAATAAATGCAAGACTGTTATCTTTCTGTACATTGGCATATTTTTGTATGTTTGATTAGGCCCTTGTTTATTAATGGCTATTTACCATTTTGGACTTTAGAGGCAGTAAAAGTGATTTTTGAATTTTTTTATCAAAAATTGTTACCAGTTATATTGCAATTTTGGTTTTCCTTGGTGCCATCTTGTCATGTCACCATCATTATGAAGGTTTTTGTGGTATGCTGCTTCAGAAGTTACATGGTTGATGTCATCAACACGCTGATACAAGAATTGGAGTATTTTATGTCACTGTCCAAGTTTGCCAATATCTTAAAAAAAAACCCATGTTCATAAATGTTAAAACTTCAGTGTTCTGACTTTTTCAGTTTTCTTACTATGATTTTTCAATTTAAAATTAGGATATTGAAGTTCAGGGTTGATCTTTGGTTTCAACTTCCTGCTTGTTTACATTTTGTCTCTCTGTAATCCCTTTAAATTTGGTAGCCTTTCCAATACGAAGCTAACAGGAGACAAGCTCTTACCAAACATTGAAAGTGTGGTTTTGTCTTACTCTTTACCTCTGATTAGACATCAGGGACCTCATGCATAACGCTGTGCATAGAATTCGTACTATAACATGACGTAAGCACAAAAGCCGAAAAATCTAGATGCAGGAATCCGTGCATACTCCAACTTCTGCGTTCTTCCGCTGCATAAATCCCATTCAGCGTGAAAAGTAACGCTCGTGCACGCGCCTTCTGTCCCGTTCCAACTCCTCCCAGAATTACGCCTCTATGAATATGCAAATAAATATAAATAGCCCTTAAGCTCAGCCTTTTGTGAAAAGACAATGGGAAAAGCATGGGGGAAAATATAAGAATTTCAGCGAATACCAAGTGGAGGCAAGGAAAAACTTACTATTTGTTGATTTAAACAGTGGTATAATCAACAAAAGGAAGTTGACCGAGTGACAGAGTGTCGAGAAACTCGAAAGCTGAAGTCCACCAAGTCGCACAGTACCCGAAATAAAAAAGAAGTTGTCACATATCCAAGTCTTAGCCTAATGTCTGAGTGTCGTATGAAAGCTTATTAGGGTACAGAGAAAAAAAAAATAGGCACACAGTGGGGAAAAAAGCAGGAAATGACAACTTTTATCTCGAAATTTCCACTTTAATCACGTAGTTTGTTTTGTCATTAAAGTAGAACATCATAAACTTCATCATAAAATTGATTGATTTACTAGTTTCTCAAATCCCATCGTAACTAAAGTAACACGTTAAATGCTTTGTTTTGTATTTGATCTTCTTTGTGCTCTGTGTGTGAATCACTACGTGGTTCTTAAACCGGCTTTCTCTTCCTCCGACAGGACACAGAATCCATTACATTCATGATATTACAGCTGTCTGAATAATTAAAATACTGAGATGTATAAGTGATATCTTTTTCATGATGACAGGAATGTTATTAAAAACGTACTAACACCCAATTCCTGTCCTTACTTTTCTTTCTCCAAATACCCAATCGCCACACAATCAGCTCTGTAATAGACGTTAAGCCATATGTAAGCTTACAACGACGATTCTTCAAAACTTTTAAGGAACATTGAAATATCTTTGTAGTACATGTTTAATTATTCTATCTATCTATCCTTCCAGCATGCAGCAATCAATCAGGATCAATCTGTGAACTAGCTAGCGCTGTGGCACCGTGCCCTCACATGTTTAATTATTAACAATACAGATTATTTAAATAAAGTTAGTTTTATCTGTATAATAAACATATTTTGCTGCATTTCATCTTAAAAATGATATCTTCATCATATGTAAATACACTTTTTATAAAGTAGCGCAGGTTGTGCAATATTATAACTAAAGTGCAAGTTTACAGTGAGGTAATTGTACTTATAAGTACAAACAGTTCTACAAGGAGCACTTGATGGATTGATTGACTGTGTTTAAAGTTCTTGAGATGAAGCTGTTTCTGAACCGCGAGGTCCGTACAGGAAAGACTCTGAAGCGTTTTGCCGTGGCTGAGGTAACGTGTGCTTGATGCCGTATCCCGGTAATTCTCTTTCCGATCAGCTGCTGCTGTGATTCACCTCTCGGATACAGTGATATAAATACTCCGAGTGGTGCAGTGAGAGTAATATGGAAAAAGATGATCCGCTGTGGCAACCCCTAACGGGAGCAGCTGAAAGCAGAAAAAGAAGGTGCAGTGAGAGTAACAATGCTAAAGCAGTTATGGTATTTGGAATACTATGGCTATTCCCTGGACCATTATATTGTTACAGGTTAATTACAATCAGATGTATTACACTAATAAACAATATACAGTTAGTTTCAGTGTATTTATAAAGCCGCGTCAGGAATGTGCTTCTAAGAAAGAAAGGATATCCACACAGGAACAGTAGCACTGCTTTGATGCTGGGTTCCACCAGTCTGCAAAACCGAGTGGAGAACTTGCGTACGACAGGTATGAGGTACTGTGGAAATGTGCGTGGCTTTACACCAAGTTTAGGTTTTATACATCACGATTTGAACGTGGAAACATTCTTACGCAACATTTCTGTGCGTACACACCGTTTATACATGAGGCCCCAGGTCACATTCTTAAACTCTTCATTAACTCTCAGTTGGTGTAGAGTGTCCAATCCCTCTATTCTTAGTGAGAGATGGTGATCATTCTTTTGTAGTAGTTAAGTTGAACCTCTGATTCCAAACATTTCTGTTCTTCAGAATACACAGGTTTTTAATAACTGCAGTTGACTGCCTCTCATTGTAGGAAGTTCTGCACCTGGCATTGTAACAGCTTTGTTAAGCCTTCTGGCTATACCAATTGTAGCTCGGATAGGGGCTGCCCAACCAATCAACCAACCAAAACACAACCTATTTTACCAGAATTTACTTCCTTCTAAGCTGTAGGTGCTTTTAATAAGTAACAAGTAACAAAATACTTTTTAATTATCAGAGATGGCCTATGTTGTGTAAAGAATACCAATGAACATGTTTTCAGAAGGACTTCTAACACTGCCTTTTACCCACAGTTCAGGGCAAAGTCCCTCTTGGCTGTTCTTCCTTTGGCTGCCAGTTCATTATACCAGAGTGAGTCATGCAGCCGGTAAAGATGCTTCTGTTGCTGGAAACAATCTTACTGGGGTATTCCAAGTGCTCCTACTTTCCTTCACAGGTGTGTCCTTAATAGGACACTTCTATTTCTTCCCTTAAATAAAATCAATCAGAAGGTGCTTTGTGAATTTGGATTTTCCTCATCTTGTCCTCCATGACTTTTCCTATGTTCCCAGCTCACTCTGTGGAGTGAACCATGCCACATATAAACTGTGTATTTTACATATTGTAAACATAATTAGATATTAAAATAAAATACACACATTGATTAGCAGGGTTTGACAATTTTCATTATACTCTCATTTAGCCTAAAACCTTAATAAACCTAAAACTGTAGATATAGATTTGTCATATTTAACTATGCCTCTGCAGAATAAATGTTCGATAAGTTAAAACAACTACTAGCAATTCTGAAATCATTATTTTTTACAGTATTAATTAACGAACATCAGATCAAGGTGGTAGAAGGAGAAACACACTCAGGGGAAACTTCAATTGGTAGATGAGCATCTGGCCACTATTTACTTTAGTCATTGAGAAAATGGAAATGAATCAGAAAAATGGTAAATGTTAGTTTTTCAAAACATTAGAAGTATAAAATGATGCATTGTATAGGGCTGATGGGTAATGAAAAAAACAGAAACTAATGCAGCAAATTTAATGTTATTGTATTCTGTTTTAGCCACATTCTCATTTTATTATTTATCAGAATGCTTTAATACTTTAAAATAAATAAGTGTATGATACTCTAGAAAAGATGGGTCACCTTAAGATCCTTATTTGCTTACTATTGGCTGTTGTAGCCATTGACAAAAAAAAAACACTTAAATGGACAATAATGTGATAAGAGTTATTTTAGTCCTTTGGGGATACATTACAAGCATGTTAAAATAGTATGATCATATATACATACAGTATATATATATATATATATATAGATATATATCTCTGTATGTTTATATATATGCATATAAATATAAATATATATAATATACATAGGCCTATATATGAAGAATTAAAAAAAAAAAAGACAGCCTTCACTGTAAACATATTTTTTGCACGTTATGAAAACTATCTCTCTTCCCAGGATGTTTTCTAATTGTCAACAGCTGAATAAATGTCTGTCCCTTAGGTTTTAAAGTCATCACCTGAAATAAAAGGGAATCAAAGCAGATTCTAAAATACACAGGAAAAGAAAAGAAGGGAAGAGATGTGAAATTAAGACCACCAGAAGAAACAAATAAACTACAGGTAGTCCCCAAGTTACAGACATCTGACCTACAACTTACGAACAGGGCCACAGCTGTGACACAAGCGCCTCAGTAACTGTTGCTCTGTCATCTTCAGCCTGGGGATGCTGCAAGCGGTAGCTGGACGGAAGCTGGAGGGATGCGATTTTGCTGCTAGCGCAGTGTAGTGTCCCTCGGGTGGCAAGCGGTGACCCGTTGTGCATAGTCACCAGGGCCACAGCTAATGCTTGTATGCAGGATCAAGGCTTGATGGAGCGGTTCGCTGCCCGCCCACTATGCTGCCGCAGCTACTGCTCCTGACTGGACACAGGCTGGATGGAGTGGAGGGGTGCGTTTCACTGCCCGCCCACTACACACGGCTGCCCCATTCATTCTCGGTGGGTGGCCAGTAATGCTGCAAGCGATGACCCGATTGTGGCTGAACGGAGGCCATTTAGGGTGAACGGGGCGGCAGGGGGTAGCATTGTAGGGTGGCTGCCTGTTGAATGGGGGTGGTAGTGGGCGATTCAGTACCCACCTTGTTCATTCTCGGTGGGCGGACGCTGCAGGCAGCATACTGTAGTGGAGGTGACTGTGTGGTGACGCCCCCATTCATTCTCAATAGCAAGCCTGTCAGTACATCAGACATGTTGACAACGGGTGCCTTCCTGCTGTGATAGCGTGTACAGTGCTGTGCAGAAGAGCTCATCTTAACCTTTTGTCTTCACCCTTCAAGAATGTCTCTGAAACACAAATCTGATGAAAGTGCTGGTGATACAGTAAAGAAGAGAAAAACCATCACCATTGAAAATAAAGTAGAAATAATAAAAAGGTCAGAGAGAGGTTAAATCGAATCATTCATTGGCAGAGCACTTGGTTACAGTCGGTCAACAATAGCATTTATTAAAATAATGTATCGTTCCGACTTACATACAAATTCAACTTAAGTACAAACCTACAGTCACTATCTCGTACGTAACCCGGGAACTGCCTATATTTAATTAAGTACAATTTAGTCTTACATAATGCAGTACCACTTATGCTCCCTACAGTGCATCATAATTCCAAATATAACTAGAAAAAAGAAGTGCAGTGGCCACCTTACATCCCAGCTTTCATTTCCATTAGCAATATCATCAAATGCCCTGGGGCCTCATGCATAATGGTGTGCGTAGAATTCACACTATAACATGACATAAGCACAAAAGTCGAAATGTGCTTATGCACAGAAAAATCCAGATGCAGGAATCTATGCGTTCGCCAACTTCCGCGTTCTTCTGCTACATAAATCCCGGTCAGCGTGAAAAGTAACGCTCGTGCATGCACCTAATGTCCCGCCCCTTACTCCTCCCAGAATTACGTCTCTCTGCATATGCAAATCAATATAAATAGCCCTTAAGCTCAGCGTTCTGTGAAAAGACAATGGGAAAAGCAAGAGGGAAAATAGAAGAATTTCAGCGAATACCAAGTGGAAGCAAGGAAAAACGTACTATTTGTTGGTTTAAACAGTGGTATAAACAACAAAGGAAGCTGATCGAGTGACATAGCGTGTCAGAGAAACTCGAAAGCTCAAGTTCACAAAGTCACACAGTGCCCGAAATAAAAAAGAAATTGTCACATATCAAAGTCGCTGTGAAAAGGCGAGTCGTAACCCACCATCTGAGTGTCATATGAAAGCTTATTAGGATACAGAGAAAAAAAAGGCACACAGTGGGGAAAAAGCACAAAATGTCAACTTCAGTCTCGTAATTTTCACTTTAATCACGTAGTTTATTTTGTCATTAAAGTAGAACATCATAAACTTCATCTTAAAGTCGTTTAATTTACTAGTTTCTCAAATCCATATCGTAAGTAAAGTAGCATGTTAAATGCTTTGTTTTGTATGTGTTCTTCTATGTGCCGACAGGACACAGAATCCATTACATTTGTGATATTACAGCTCTCAGAATAACTAGAATACTGAGATGTATACGTGATATCATTTTCATGATGATAGGAGTTAAAGCACGTTATTAAACATGGGAACACGGTGGTGCAGTGATTGTGTGCGACCTTTGATGAAATAATTTATTGCAGCAGTACTCAGGGGCGGCTGTAGGCTCGTGGCAGCCCTGGGCAGAGAAAGAATCGGTGGCCCCTTCGCCTGCCAATGTCAATATGGTATCTAATGCACGGCGGATCGCCACGTCCGTTGCGTACACTGCATAGCCGCCTCGTGCTCATGACACAAGTGTTTAATTTTTGCCAAAATTTCTTGCTGCGTTTTTAGCTGTGTCGTATATATTGGCGTGGCAGCCCCTGGGATTTGGCGGCCCTGTGTAAGTGCGCAGTTTGCACATGCCTAAGGCTGCCCCTGCAGTACTGTCTCTTTCAAATGTACTAACCTCCAATTCCTGTCCTTCCTTTTCTTTCTCCAAGTAACCGATCGCCACACAATCAGCTCTGTAATGGACTTTAAGCCATCTGTAAGCTTATAACGGCGATTCTTCAAAACTTTTAAGGAACATTGAAATATCTTCGTAGTACATGTTTAATTATTCTATCCTTTACTCCAGTCCCAGTGAAGCATACAGTGCGAGCGGAGCGCCAGATCCTTGATAGCGTAGCAACACTGTGTCCTTTTAATTATTAACAATATAGATTATTTAAATGAAGTTAAAGTTTTATCTGTATAATAAACATTTTTGCTGCATTTCATCTTAAAAATGATATCGTCATCATATGTAAATACACTCTTTATAAAGTGGCTCAGGTTGTGCAATATTATAACTGTAGTGCAAGTTTACAGTGAGGTGATTGTACTTAAAGTACAAACAGTTCTACAAGGAGCAGCTGATGGACAGATTGAGTGCGTTTAGAGCTCTTGGGATTAAACTCTTTCTGAACCGCGAGGTCCGCACAGGAAAGGTTTGAAGCGTTTGCCGTGTAAGAAACAGTTAAAATAGGAAGCATGGCTGAAGCAGCGTGTGCTTGATGCTGTATACTGATAATTCTCTTTCTGATCAGCTTCTCCGAGTGGTGCAGTGAGAGTAATATGGAAAAAGATGATCCGCTGCGGCAACCCCTAACAGGAGCAGCTGAAAGAAGAAAAAGAAGGTGCAGTGAGAGTAACAACGCTAAATCAGCTATGGTATTTAGAATAGTTTGACCATTCCATGGACCATTATATTGTTACTGGTTAATTACAATCAGATGCATTAAACTAATAAGCAATATGCGGTTAATTTCAGAGTATTTATAAAGCCGCGTCAGGAAAAGAAAGGATAACCACACAGGAACAGTAGCACTGCTTTGACGCTAGATGTCGCCAGTCTGCAAAACTGAGCGGAGAACTTGCGTACGACAGCGTATGAGGTACCGTGAAAATGTGCGTGGTTTTATGCCAAGTTTAGGTTTTATACATCACGATTTGAACGTGGAAACATTCTTACGCAACACATTTGTGCGTACGCACCGTTTATATATGAGGCCCCTGGTTACTTGGAAGCCATTTTCTTTGTGTTCTCCAGCTCTCCATCAAAATGGGATGAAGCAACTAGGACAGAAGCCAGTCAGTGTCAAGGCTGTGTTAGAATGACTTGTCCAAACTGATTTGATTTAAGGTGTAGTAGCAGAAAAATAATGCGGAAAAGAAAATAATGCAGAAAATTTAAAAAGAATTGTTAGAGAAACGGACAAAGATAAAACACAGGAGCCAGAAATCACTTGAAAAACCAAAACAAAGACAAACCAAACTTTAAAGTCAAAAGAAACTGTGTAATCCTTGACAAACAAAACCCTGAAAAAAATTGATCACTAGATAGTGTAATCTGTGAGTAAATTCATAAGGTTTGAATCTGACTCCTTCCTGAATGCACTGCCATCTTTTATAGTACCTTCACAGAAGTCATCATGTGCCACTCATGTATGACCAGCAATGTAAGCAACAAAATGGTACTGCCCATACAAAACTAACAAATAAATGGGTCTCATGATTCAAATGATATAAAAGCAATAATGACAATAGAAACACCACACATAACAACATTAATAACTAAAAAATTAAATAAAAGCAACAGTATGGCAGTATGAAGAACTGAGTCATGCTGTAGACTTATAATATGTACTTCTGGAGATAACCATAAGTGAATTTGGCCTGAATATGGGTGAGAACAATTAGGCGATTTACTGCTGTGACTTTTCTAAACCAATCCAACACTTTGTGAAGGTGGAGCTTAAATTAAAGGGCATTGGCCACAAAGGAAATAAAACAAGGCAGCAGCAAAACTTACATTGCCTAATCTTGGGAAAAAATCATCACATATTTACTGTATTAGTGAAGCTGGAAATTGTTCTCTGATTCCATTCTATGTTTCTAGGCAGAATTATTTTAGGAAGCAGAAGTTAGAATTAAATTTATGACAACAAATTAAAAACTGCTGTCTTTGATTTAGGTAACATGATTACAAAATAATATTTATGTTACCTAAAGGGGCATAAGAGAATTAAAAAAAAAAAACATTGTGACGTGTGAGTCCCAGTCTTGCACCCCAAAACACGAGGCTGAGTCTCAGTACTTTAGCAAAACCAACTTTATTCATCTTGAAACAGTAACAGCACAGTTATTTATTGTAGCGGGAGCTACCATTCTCCTATACACAGACACAGCAATCAGGCAGTGTTGTGGCAAGGTTAGTGGCTAAGTAATACTGTTCCCTGCAGTTATAATGTTCCTTGCATCACCCATCGACGGCGGGTACTCCTATCGTGACTGCGATCTTTTCGGATTTGTTTTCATGGCGAGCTGCTACAGCAGTGAGAACCTGTAGTTGCCCCAGCAACCTATAGGCTATCTTCCATAGACTTGGCAATCGCACTTTAGGACGCTCTTCGGCGTGTCGTCTCGTTGGGCGGAGCGCCAAAAGAGTTTAGAAACCTTACAACTTGAATAGCTTGCTTCTGTTTTAATAGGAATTATTTTGTACCTGCTGATAGTAATAAAACTTAATCCTGGAACATGAAGACAGTCTTCATTTCATCATACAGTATGATGTATCACAAAAATCCCATGTGTGTGCTATATCTTGTATAACACCCTTTACATTATATCTGTCCAGTTTCTTAACATTACATAAAGAGATCAAGGAAGATTTGAGCATTGGATAGAAGTTAAACTTTGGTGAAAGTTGGACTTAATTGGAAACTGCAATGTCCAAAGAAAAACATGGGGACAAATTAAAGCCACATCATGGGAGTTTTGACCTATGTAAGCAAATATTCACTGATCATAGTCCTGATTTAACTATGTATTGTAAATATTGCAATTTTGTTCTTGAGCAATTTCTTGTGTTTTCTGGTTACAATGTTAGCTGAGATGAATGACTCTGAGTGATGTATACTTCCTCGAACTTTGATTTTACATCTGATTATTTGTATCTGACTATGTCACTTGATTTAATCTGTCTATCTGGGCTTTAAAGCAGTTCACAATGGTCCTGATAAGATTGAGGAGGCCCACAAAAACCTATTGTTAAGCGCTTTATCTTACTTTGCTTTGTATGAAGTAGTCTTACAGGTCGATAGTTACTCAGTCCTTTTAAGCCAAACCTGTCTTGAGAAGCAAGGGCTCCTTTGTTCCTCAGGATGTGTCTATATCATGCCAAACTGTCGCTATCCAGTCTAGCTAAGCCAGCAGTCTTACACCTATTAGCAACAGTGTTTTGTTATTCTTAAACTGCAAGTCACTAAGTGTTTTGTTAGTCTGCTTTGCCCAATTGCCACAAGCCTGTGTTTGTTTTGTCTGTGCAGCTGCTGACCTTCGACCCAAGCAGCAGCTCCTTAGCCTCTATCTTCATATAAGCAGCAAGATGCTTCAATATCAAATTTTACAGATGCCTTGTTTCTGTCTTGTCTTGGCAGCAACTCAAACCAAACCTGATGACAGTTTATCTGCTGCATTTCTGCTTATCTATACAGCTGGCTGGTACATCAGCCTGTTCTGAAAGAATACCATTTATTTAAATAATTTTAGTGAGATGTGGTGAGTTGAAGATCATGCCTGTGTCTGCCAGATGTGGAATGTTAGAACTTGTAGCACTCTACAATGATTAATAATTAAAAAAACCACTGTTTTCATTGTATCGCAAGCCATAGTTGTGCTGTGTGAGAGTTGTTAACACTTGAATTACCAGAGCCAACAAAAAAAACTTGTAAATCTGGTCCACCTTAAATCCCTTCGCACCTCTCCGTCCTCTGTCTTCTAAATGTATCGATAAGTCCAAGCTACAAACAGCCTGCTGTACCATCCCCCCCACTGCCTCAGAACGGGCAAAAAGTTCTCCCAGTTCCTGCCTTGATTATCTGGGAGTGAGCTAACCAGTATTGTAAGGGGAAATAATTTGATGTGTGTTTTGTGTCTACAACAATCTATGTAAACACATCGTTAAAACAAAAACGTTTTTCATGTTTAGTAATAAATAACAAAATGTCGACATGAACTATATAATGTGTGAAGGCTGACGGCCAAATATCAAATAAACACTTTCACAAAAGGCACAAGTACAATATGACAGCTTCCGTGGTGCATCGGTAAGATCCGCTGAATCCAGAGGTTGTGAGTTTGAAACCAGCTCCCCGGCAAATTTACCGTTTTGACTAGTGAGCTGCTCTTATTGTTAACATTTGTGACAGTAGAGGGCACTGTCGCTCCTCTAAACCCCCAGTCAACGCATCCAGATACCAGGTAAAAGTATCAGAAATAATTTTAATTTCTTCAATAATGTGCACAAAGCACCTTCACAATACTCAATAATCAATACAAATAAACACAATAAATCCACCTCTCCACCCAGCAGCTTCGTCACCCTTCCTCCCAACTCCAGCTCTCCATGCTGGGTTTCCCACAGTCCTTTAAATAGTCCTTGACCCAGAAGCGCTCCTGTCTTTTAGTCCACGTGATCCAATAGCACTTCCAGGTCAGATGAAGATTTATATTTTCCTTCAGCCCGGAAGTACTTCTGTCCTTCCATCCTCATGACTTGAGAGTACTTCCGGGTTATAATAGAAACAATAATCTTCATGTCTCCCTGCAGCGTCCCTGGCAGCCCCCACAGTATCCAGCAGGGCTGTGAAGCCGAACTCCATTTTCCATGATGACCTCCGGGAATCTGGGGCACTTCTATGTTGCAGGGAGAACTCCATCTAGCGGCCAGGATGTATTGACCGGGATATGCTGCTGGCCGTCTCTCACACATTATACAATTAAAAAAAACATATATTTGATTTGTGTCTGTAACAACCAGTGTAAATGTATACCTCTTGTAAAAGTTAGAGTTTTTTTTTCACTTTTATTCTCTCAGTCACAATCACGATACAACATTCACCCCCATAGATCTGAAGAGGTTACTTTTTATCTGAAACTGGGAATTAATTGTAGATGTGAGTGGTGTTTTGAGACAATGGAACTGGAAATTCTCTGATCTGGGGGGATAAAAGCTGACACACAAGCGCTGGTGAATCTGCCTTCTTCGTATCTCACCATCACTTGAATTTTTTTTTTCAGTTGATTGTTCCTGCTCATGCTGAATTAGCATGCAACTTTATGGTCCATGATGTCAAAGCCGCACTGACAAAAAAACAGAAACATAGATATATATGATATTTGGAATAACTAATTTTTTGACCTGTATAGTACATTTCGGAAAACATTGTGGCACTGATGCAACATTATTCATATTATTCATATTCATTCACACGCCTTCTTGTGGTTGTAATCAGTGACTGCGTTTTTTTTCCCCCATCTTGCCAGTCTTCACATGTTCTTTTGAACTCCAGGACATGCAGAGGAAAGAATAGTACAGAGAGGTCAGTTCTGCGCTATATGTAATCATCAGATTTAAATGTTAACGGTTCCCACACACCCAAGGACCATCCTTTCTACATTTACGTGTACCTGTTGCAATGTGCACACTTCTCTCTGTGCTGTGGTTTCTATTACACTGAAGGACTGGGGAAGCGGCGGTCTTGGAACAGAAGCTGGTCGATGTTACATCCTCTGTTGCTTTATCCATTGCCTTTTCTAGTAAGAAGTGACAACGAAGCTCCTGTGCAAGGTGAGCCATGAACACTCTTCTTTTCTCAGTGGCCCCCGTGCATGCCTTGCACAGCACATGTGGGTTCATTGCCACCAGGTCAAGCTTGTTACAGCACAAGCAACTGGCCACCTGCGTGTTTCTGCTCACAATGAATAAGCTCACACCTTCTGGTGCACAATGTCAACGCAGCACCAGGCAAAAAAGAAAGACAAATATATGTGACATTTTCAAGAAATCATTTTATGTCCTGAATAGTACCAATCAGAAAACACAATTGCACTAATGCAATTAGTACCGCTAATTGCAGAAAAAGAATTTTTTTTAAAAAATCAGCTCTATCAAAAAATGTTTTTCAGCTAAGAATTATTAAGAATTAGCTGTGCTGTATTTTTTAATCATTTTTGTTAAAATATGAAACAAGCCAGGTAAAACTAAAATTACTTTATGAACAGTTACAATTGTAATATCTTAACTACTTAATGCAAATCGCTTTGAGAATTAGGGATGGAAATTATTGTTTGATCTTGAATATGTCATGAAAGAGGTACATTATAACTTAAAAAAATAACATGAAAAGGATTCCTGTTTTGTCAGTGCATATGCCATTAAAGGTCCAGTCCAACATTTAGCTATCATTGCTTAGTGACTAAGGATCAATAAATGGAGCAAATTATAATAATAGCGAATGAATTTAGACACAATAAACTTAAAGGCAAGCTTCAAACATGGCATATAATTCAATGTTTGCAGATATGTGAAGTTGCTTGCTTTGGTATTGAATTATTAATTAATTATTATCAACAAGTATTAACAATGTTTGTTAATGAAGAAGCATACATTTTAATATTCCACTACGGCTATGACATTAAAATTTATTCTAGCCTTAATAGCAACATACCCATTTAGTATTAGCATTAATGTTACTGATTAATTGTATATATCTGCACAAAATAAAGTACAGTATTTATAATAATCTGTACATGTGAAAATATGGTACAAAGTTTTATAACAGGTACCCCATATAAGGATTCAACATATATACCCCAAATAAGAAAATATCAACATTACAATGTTTAATTGATACAGAAATTATTATTAATCAGTTTGTTGCACTGTAAATAAATATATGAAAAATTAAGTTAAAATAAAAAATCAAATATTAGTTAAGATGTTTTCACACTCTTTGTGCAGAATCAGGTCAAGATTAGTTTGTTTGTTTCAATCTCCAATTCATTTGCATTTCAGGCAGCAAACTTCTAAGTGAACAAATATGTAGCAATATTTTTGCCAGGGAAAAATTATCATGGAGGGTGGAAGACAGTTGAATTTGTGCACTGTTGCATTTTAAATAACTACATCGTTTACCAAGCAGAGCTTTGTGAGAAAAATACCTATTGTATATGCTAGCTAGAAGAGTATGTGAATATGATCACACAACTTTGTATATTACAGAAAGGACAAAATTCATCTAGATCTCTCTGCAAATGATGGCAAGCTCTGCTGAAGGCATATAACGATGTACTTCAATTGTATTTAGACAACTGATGCTTCAGGTGGGTTTCATTTCACTGTAATGACACTGCATATTTACTCTGCAGTATCCTAAAATATGGACATAAGCTTTTAAATATTTGTTGAACATTCCAAAATCAACATCATTAACTAACATTTACTACATAGCATCACAGCTGATGTGCCTCCTTTATCTGCATCATGCCTAAAGGGCGACTGAATTGGTAAGTTCCATCTCACTGTATAAGATTGGGTGTTTGATACACAGTCATACAAGACCCTACTATTTTTGTTGCCACCCCTGCATGTGTGTTAATAACTCCAAACACAAGTGAATTTTAAACTTTTTGTTGATGTGGTCAACTGCTATTCTCTCATGAGAAAGAGAGATAAGACACCTGCTGAGCATAAGTCAGATCCTAAGCCTTCTCTGATGACTGGTACTTCCCATAACCTGTTCTGCCAAGGACAGGGCACAAGGCAGGAACCAATCCCGGGCATGGTGCCAACCCACCGCAGGATACACACAAACACATCCACACACCAAGCACCTAGCCTGCATGTCTTTGGACTGTGGGAGGAAACTGGAGCGCCCGGAGGAAACCCACGCAGACACGGGGAGAACATGCAAACTCCAAGCGGGGAGGACCCGGGAAGCGAACCCGGGTCTCCTAACTGCGAGGCAGCAGCGCTACCACTGCGCCACCGTGCCGCCCAGGATGTAATATATATTTAGACATGGTCTAAATGTTGAATTCCTAGTCTAGTAATAATGATTCCCATTGGTTTAGAGTGTATTACTACCACAGCATGTACAAATGTTACCCATAATGCACAATGTCTCGTGAAATTCGATCAGTCAGATCCCAGAGTTAAAAACAGGACATTACCATCCTCCTAAAGAAACACACTTATCTTAAGTATGACATTTTCTCTTGAAAGGACCATTGTGTAGAACAGGCAAGAATTAGCTTAGTACACATACAAGTAGAAAAAGCAGTGTGAGACAAAAATTACAAAAATTTGTAGCTAGGTGTAAATAATATATTTTTTTTCCTTAAGAAACAGAGCCCCTGGCAGCAATTCTATTGAGCATTCATATTTTATACTGTATGTCAAGGCAATTATTGTGAGTTTTACTTGTTGAATATACATGTATCTCTAAAATCTTTATTATAACCAATGCTTAAAATGTATTACAATAGAATATGGATGGATACATCTTTCTTAGACAGTTACCCATCTATCCATCCATTATCCAACCTGCTATATCCTAACTACAGGGTCACGAGGGGTCTGTCAGAGCCAATCCCAGCCAACACAGCGCACAAGGCAAGAAACAAACCCCGGGTAGGGTGCCAGCCCACTGCAGTTCTTAGACAATTATTTTTACAAAAAAAGAACTCTACCTTATAATGTATTTAACAGGCTAATCAACTGTGGGATTATGTTATTGTAGCCTGTGGAAAGCTAAAATTAATTCTGTCCTGGGCAGGAGATAACAAAGGAGGTCACTGTTTTAGCATCTAAAGCACCAACTTGTAAAAGAGGAGTGATCTTTTCTATAACTCCAGTAACACTTGGCTTGCCATTGATTGATAACACACTGAGACATGAATTTTAGGGGGATTTTTTTTCAAGTCTTGTAGCAGAGAGAGACTAATGAAGTTCTCCACTGCTTCTGATTTAATTAATTTCGGAGTATTTTTGTCATTAGAATTGGAAAAAAGACTACAAGTTCCCACACCTCAACCCTCATATAGAATGGGCATTTCAGTTTTGCTGTAGTTTAGAGCAACCAGCCACTATGTCATCTGAATCATCAAAATTAAAATGCAATCTTCATGTGGCACATTGCTATTGTGCATTCAGTCCTACACTTGTTTTTTTTTTCAATTCTTTGGGCCCTAAAGAGCTTTTATGCTCAGGAGAAACAAGCATCTTTCTTGTCTCTTGTAAATTTTTCTTTTCACTAAACAAGCCCTATCTTCTAGACTAGATTAAGTATCATATCTTAAAAGGTATCTTCCATGTCACGACCCTTTAGGTTGTCCTTCATTGCTCATGCTAATCTCTTTTTAAACAAAATGACTACAGTGGCTTCTTCCCACCTAATTAGGAACAATCATCCTAAATGTAAATATATAGCAATTTATACACTTGGAACCCTGTCTAATTTGTAATAAAAAAATGTGCTACAACTATACCAGTATATTCACTTTGAATATTCGTATGCATTCCCCAACAAGAGTAGATACCTATTCAAGAGATTTATTATCAAGCAAGGAAAGTACACCATATTAAACACAATCCTGCACTGTTTTGATTGAAAAAAAATCCTCCACTTCATTGGATCATAAGCATACCGATTGGGGTACAGTATGGATGGCTCCCTGACATGAATGCAACTGCTTGATTGCTGACCTGGGGAGATATTTCCAAAATGTTAAGTAATTTAACTCCCCACTATCTATTGCAGATGTATAATGTCTTTAAAAACTCCTCTCATCTTCGGGTCACTAATATTGGGTGGTCCAAAATTATGTTTTGCCAAAAGATTAACAATGGCAAGCCACAAAGATAACTGAACTACGGACCAGGAGAATAAGGTTAATGGTTGAAACAAAAATCATAATTAAAAGAAGTAGCTAAAGATCTATTAACCAGACAACTATAATTAAAAGGCACATGCAAAGATTTTGTATCCACAATCTTGGACAACCTAGAAGTCCACAATGCCATTCTTTATGCTGTGAGAAAAATGACTTTAAATGATTATTTAAATTACTCAGTGTTTATTATGAGAGAAACAAATAGCACTAAGATGGAAGCCCATCAGAAACAAGAGATAACTTTAAAACATGATAGCATAAATCAACACTGCAGTTGATTTACTGAGAAGTAGGTAACATTTTTGAAAGTTTGGGAGCAGCTAACTTTATAGAGAGAACAAAAAGCTATATGCCCAGAGAGACCTGAGAGAACAAGTTTCAACATAAAACATTACACCAGACCCTAATATCTGTTTTCCCAAGAAAAACAAAAACATGCAGGTCCAATAGACCAATATCCCTACTAAACATCAATGTTAAGTCTTTAATGTAGTCAAATGGATCCTTATTCATCAAATTGAATGAATTTGTGATTAGAACCAATACATCTACATTGATTAAACTATTATAATATTCTCTTACCTTCAGTTCATTTAAATGACTTTTCCTTTCAGAACATGGAAGCAGACCACAGCTCCTTTGTGATCAATTTAATTTGGCACTGCCATTCAACCTCTGTAAACAATCATAAGATCTCATTATGCAAATTGCATGATGCATTAAATTAAATTACCGGCTGTAGAAAAAATATTTTTAACCTCAATAAAACTTCTAATAAAAAATAATAACTTTTACAACTAGATGGAATGTATTTAAAAAAATTTTTTTCACTTTGCCATGTTTTTAAGGGAGAATTAACTGTCATAATGAATGCAATAATTTTTTATGTGTATTCAAATATATATATATATATATACATATATATGTATATATATATACATATATACATATATATATATATATATATTACACTCACCTAAAGGATTATTAGGAACACCTGTTCAATTTCTCATTAATGCAATTATCTAATCAACCAATCACATGGCAGTTGCTTCAATGCATTTAGGGGTGTGGTCCTGGTCAAGACAATCTCCTGAACTCCAAACTGAAAGTCAGAATGGGAAAGAAAGGTGATTTAAGCAATTTTGAGCGTGGCTTGGTTGTTGGTGCCAGACGGGCCGGTCTGAGTATTTCACAATCTGCTCAGTTACTGAGATTTTCACGCACAACCATTTCTATGGTTTATAAAGAATGATGTGAAAAGGGAAAAACATCCAGTATGTGGCAGTCCTGTGGGCGAAAATGCCTTGTTGATGCTAGAGGTCAGAGGAGAATGGGCCGACTGATTCAAGCTGATAGAAGAGCAACTTTGACTGAAATAACCACTCGTTACAACCGAGGTATGCAGCAAAGCATTTGTGAAGCCACAATACGCACAACCTTGAGGCGGATGGGCTACAACAGCAGAAGACCCCACCGGGTACCACTCATCTCCACTACAAATAGGAAAAAGAGGCTACAATTTGCACGAGCTCACCAAAATTGGACAGTTGAAGACTGGAAAAATGTTGCCTGGTCTGATGAGTCTCGATTTCTGTTGAGACATTCAAATGGTAGAGTCAGAATTTGGCGTAAACAGAATGAGAACATGGATCCATCATGCCTTGTTACCACTGTGCAGGCTGGTGGTGGTGGTGTAATGGTGTGGGGGATGTTTTCTTGGCACACTTTAGGCCCCTTAGTGCCAATTGGGCATTGTTTAAATGCCACGGGCTACCTGAGCATTGTTTCTGACCATGTCCATCCCTTCATGACCACCATGTACCCATCCTCTGATGGCTACTTCCAGCAGGATAATGCACCATGTCACAAAGCTCGAATCATTTCAAATTGGTTTCTTGAACATGACAATGAGTTCACTGTACTAAAATGGCCCCCACAGTCACCAGATCTCAACCCAATAAAGCATCTTTGGGATTTGGTGGAACGGGAGCTTCGTGCCCTGGATGTGCATCCCACAAATCTCCATCAACTGCAAGATGCTATCCTATCAATATGGGCCAACATTTCTAAAGAATGCTTTCAGCACCTTGTTGAATCAATGCCACGTAGAATTAAGGCAGTTCTGAAGGCGAAAGGGGGTCAAACACTGTATTAGTATGGTGTTCCTAATAATCCTTTAGATGAGTGTATACATACAGTATATCAACAAATCCTTGTTAAGATATTAGATGCAACTGTGTCAACTGTGCCCAGTGGAGGGTGGACGACCAGCTGGCCTAGGTCATTCTGACTTCTACAATGTAGAAACTCATTACCATTGGACTTAACTATCTGATTAAGACTAAGACTCCTGTCTTCCAACCGTGGCCCTCCAGAGGTTTATTTTACTCCTACTGAACCAATCTTTAATAGTTTTTTGTTTTCCTCTCCTTTCTGTCAGCTGATCAACTAATCACATACAGGAAAGAAGAATTCCATCTACATCCTAAATCTACTGAAACTACAATAGACTATTTTATTTGCTTTTGTATCTTTTTATTAGATTTAATAACATCAAACTGTCTCTACTTAATGTGTTGCCATGTACACATGCCCAAGTCAAATGCAGGTATATATTGTTTATATATTTATTTTTATATACATGTAAATTAGATCTGGTTGTTCTCTTGCCATCTTTATGTATTTGGCTTTTAATCAGAAAACAATATGAACCTGTTTCTGATTAGAGTGAAAGTTTGTTTTACACTTTAGTGTTTAACGTTTGTTTAACATTGCCCAGGAGGTTTTTCTATTTAGTACACTTGATGAGAAACACAAGGAAGCCAAGGATAAAAAATAATATTTTTTAGAGATCAAAACCAGAGACATAATAGTGTTTTGTAACTTTCAGTTATTCTACAGGGTTTCACACACATTCTGTAATATGAGTTTATTGAAAGAATATGACCAAGTTTATCTTTTACAAGTTTAGGTAGTCATTGAGAGTAAATCCTGCACTAAATTTTCCTTTATGGTTTTACCTTATTAGAATACAATCTTTGCTTATCTATTAGCCACTGTAGAGATCACAATAAACTGCAACCCTTAAGTAGCTCTGTTTGGAATAACATTCAGCAGGACCTTAATACTTAATGAACAACCTGTTGCCAGTGCTACCACTCGTTTGTCATGCTCAAATGTTTTTCAACTTTAACACCATGGAAAAAGCATATCCTGCTTTACGTAAAATTGGAAGAAAATAATTTTTCCAAGAAAAATTCAACAAATGTTTAAAATTAACATTTACCAATGTTGTGTTCTCTTCATAGACATGCAAAATCATTGCTAATCTTGCTATAGTTCAATGTCTCTGTACAATTGCTTTTTGTTAAATCTTTTTGTTTCACTGGGTAAGAAAGAATGTATCTGATCTGAATTGTGTAAGATGTATTATTGTATGCCTTACTGATTTGTTCACTGTAACAAAGAAAATCCTTAAAATGAATACAAACACTTAAGATAACAATGAAAGGGGAGAACAGAAAGATCCTCCATGCAATAAAACATACAGTAGGTATGATATAAAATAAAACTCTTAAGTAAGAAAATATGCAATATGAACTGCAAAGAGTATGATATATGACAACTATTACAGACCGTGATCCTACATGTCTTTGTGTAGCTGAGGTTCTATCATTATGGAAGCAAAGTATACCATTCTTACCCACTGGGCATGCTATGGCAGTAGGTTGAGGCTGACACAGTCTTGTTCTCCACATCTTCCTCTTGCCTTTTCAATGAATTTTCACATACCACCAGAGACACAATCTCAAATTCAGACAGTTATAGCTCTTTGACAAAATAAAAAGAAAAAAAAAAAGGATCATTTTCAAAACAGTTATTTTTTAATTTGCTTTGTTTTTTGTATTGTATCTCTGCTTAATTGGACTCACAACAAATCTTTAATTAAATAAAACACACTTTAGTTTGTATTGTAGTATTGTAGTCTGGCTTTAATTATTATAGGGCCTGAGACAAGAAGAAGACAACTGTAAAACTATTAAAAAATAGGGTATGGTTTAGAGAAAGCTTGGTTTACTAGTAATGGCTACAATTAAAAACACAACATTTCTTTAGAAACATATTTCTTACACACATTACAATTTTTAGAAAACTTACAATTTCATGCATTTCATCCATTTTCTATCTGTAATTTCATCAAAAACACTATGTTTCACTTGAATGTCACTACTAAACTCTACCTTAATAGCCTAGCTTGACTTGACATTTGCTGTCAAAAGTGCAACAAGGTTATTTCTTAATGCAAATATATTGTAAAAAGTGTTTCTTTCATAAGAAAATTACAGCTGTATCTACAGTATAACAAATACTCAAATGGAAATTTATAATGGCTAAATACTAATGGCATCTGATCATAACCAAACTCCAGCACAATGCTAGCCTACTAAAGAGCTATTTTATTTTTTTGTCACCAATAAAGTACAATATGATTAGCATTTTTAATTAATTTATAATCCTAATATTGCTTACAACAGAAGGATTTACTTGAGATTATGGACTAATTTTGGAAATAATCCCTTCTGTCTCATTTAATACTGCCAAAAACAGTACTTAATCTCTGTTAATTCTCTTTATGAAGAATATTAATGTTTAATTGACCTGACTAAACTTCAAAACTTGTGCATTTTTAAATATTTTAACCGGAGAATTCATTGTTAAAATCCCTATAATAATTGTTTTAGTGGGGATAAAGTATTGTCAATATTACTTTGTATTAATGCCACTTTTATTAAACTCATTTTTAATGTACAAGCAAAATAATGTACATAATGTTTAGCATATGCACTGTTGTGATTTTTATTTTAATCTTGCAACTATGAGAGCTTATTAGGAAGAACAGTAAAGTTTATTTATTCCCAGTCTGATTAAAGTATCTCATTTTGTGTAAGGAGATCACATCTGCATAAAAATATGGTGGCATTTAAAATGTCAAAAGAATGATGTGTTTACTGTGTGATATAATAGTATATATTTTGATCATTTCATTTGTTGTATTTTTCTTGATTTTCTTTATTTTAACTTCATAATAAAAGTCATTGCTGTAAGCATATATAAAATGCTGTATAGTAAATCTTGTAATAAATTTTATTTTAACTCTTTAACTGCACAGTATTATAAAACATTTTCTACAACATCCAATACAACAGGGCAACAAATCTAGCTTATTCTTATTTTTTAGCTGTTCAGGATGCTGCTATACAGATTTAATTTGTTGACTAGAATCCATGGTTCTGTTCAGACAAAATAGCAAGGAATATGAGATTAAATTATTTTTCTTGGAGCCTCATTTGCTTGATTCTTTGATGGCTATGAAACATCTGGTCCTGTATAAAGAATTCAATGGGTTATTAGTCAATTACTTACTATGACTTTTCAAACATAAGGATGCTGGGGGCCAAGGGGGGAATAGACTTAAAGTAAATCTAGTGTAGCTTCTACTTCCCAAGAAAGATAGGAAAAAAGATATAAAATGCTTTTACATCTCTAACTTTTATATATATATATATATTTTTTTTTTTATTCACCCCATACAGTTCTTTATAGTATTAGTACATAGATGCTCAGAATAAATGTTCACACATATATTATTTATAATCTGCAATATTTCTAAATATTCCCTATGTTTTGTATTTCTTAAATGTCAGTCTAGTTTGCTGGGAGAAACAACAGCAATGTCAGATGTAGCTTTTAATTGGAAAGTTAATTATCTTTTCTAAACCATCAGTTGTCACTTAGGTAGATCAGATTCTAGTGGCGTCTCATGGGACTAACTTTATTTCATTCTTAATGGCATGGGACCCACCATTTTGCTGTGTCTGAACATTTGGTCACTGAATGCACCATTTATAGAGTATTGTTTAATTAAAGAAAAATTGAGAGAACTGTGCACAGAATTTAATTTCATGTATAAATTCTTTTAAACAGGATACTAAACACAGACAATCTAACTTTTCATTATCCTTAGATCTCAAGTGGTGTTTATATTTTATTTTCTTTACAGATGTTTAAGTCTTTGTTGGCTGTTTCAGTATGGTTTTAACAAATCTAAATGAAGAATAAACATCCAGAATGTGTTACATGTACCCAAGGGGAATGATAAGAGAGATAGAAAATAGCGGGTTTATACTTTTCTTTGCCCAAAGCTGTAATTTATCATTACTGTGTCATGCATACACTATCCAAAGATCTCCCCGGTTGCCATTGTTCAGGGGTATACGCTGATTAATTAAGACAGAAACCAATCTTCTTTCATTCACTGTCCACACTTGTCCACTCATTTTCATAATATTAAAGAAATGAGGCATACTGTAGATACAGAATATTTTCATATAACTAGATTACTAGGAGAATGATTAGAATGTACTAAGTTAATCAAAAAGAAAATTAGAGTTAAAGGAAAGAATCATTCATTTTATTATAAATTCAGAATAAAGAAGTTGCAAAGTTAAATGTAATTCCCCTTGTTGAGGTACTATAAGAGGTTTTACTTTTAGCTATACCTTGTAATTATTCACTTTCTTATTTGCTACTTGGGTGGCATGGTGGCAAAGTTGCTAGGCCTGCTGTCTGACAGTGCCAGAGTACTGTGTCCAAATCCTGGCTTAGCCAATGTCTGCTCAGAGTCTGCATGTCTTATCTATGCCCAAGTCAATCTTCCCTGAGTACTTCTTTCTCTTTCTCTAGTTATAATGTTTCCATCTCTGGTTAGTCCAGTTGCACTTTTCAGAGCAAACATTCATGCATACCAGATTGTGACAATGAATATTCTGTGGACAAATTTGTGCATTTCTCTCATTGGGCAGAATCAACTTTTTCAATGGAAAAATCATTGTGGAGAATCCACAAGTGCATTTGTGGACCAACGCATTTGCAATAGTAATGTGATTTGTTTACTGAACTCTATGAGCAGAATAGTTAGACAAATACATGAAAATGATGTGTTATTTATCTCAAACATTTTGTCAACTGTATTCAGGCCTGTAAATATTGGTTACTAAAGTAAAGTTTGGAATGTCTGATTAACATTTACTGTATACTATCAAAGTTAATGTGTCTTCATTGTTAGTGTCGCGCTTGAAGAGTGATCGCAATCAGGGAATCAGGTGCTTGGCTTGCTGTGATTGACTGGTACTAGTTTGAGGTGTTTTGATGGGAATGGTGTTACATTTATATGTATGTGTGCATTTATTTTTATATTTTTATTGGTTTTAATATACATTTTGTGTTCTTTTTTATTTTGTAAGCTAATCTTTAAACTTTTTCACTTATTCCCTGTACTTAAATTTGTTTCACAGCACATCAATATCTCATATCTCACATGAACTACATCAAGGTTCACTTGGTACTTTGCCAAGACTGCTGCTTCTTAAGGGTCTTGATCTGGTGGTTTTGGGCTACATCAGGGTACAATTGCCATTGACTATGGGCAAAATCACTTGAAATGGCTGCTCTATGAGGAGCTAGATGTGAAAACACCATAAACCTATAATATTTTAGACTATTGTAGAGTACATTGGCTCATGTTATCTTTTTACCGTATACAGTAATACAAATAAATACTGATGACAAGTCAAGAAGCAAGAAATGAAAATGTTCTTAACATTGGCATATAAGACTCCCAGAAATGTTTCAATGCTTTTGGGTTTTTTTGATGGCCATTACACTCTAAAGCTTTTGGGACTGTAGAACCTTACAGAAAAGTATTACTATTAATGGACCCCCAATGAAAAAAATCAAGATAATATTTATGCATAATGGAAAAAGGATGTAATAGCATACCTTTTTTGGGTTTCAGATATGATGAATGTAAATACATAGTTTTAATGAGAAGGGTGCACTTGGACTAAATGACACAAATCATAACTATCTGCTGTAAGGTTTGTTCAAGATTGCCTTTAATGTGGGTGTTATATTTAGCTTATTTCAATGTTTTGTTTTTGTTTCAGTAAGCTGAAGCAAAGCGAAGTAGGGTCCTAAATGCTTTTTTATTTAAGGTCCATATTCACAATGCATTCTTACCCAAAATATATCAAGAGGTAAAATAATCATAAACGCTTTCAGCATAATACCAGTGGAAACATCGGCCAACATGCCATCTACCTGTATATAGAGCAGTGGTGGACCTACATTTTTGGGGCTGTGAAACTTTAATAGGGGCCCCCATATATTTAAAATATATTTAGAATGAAACATCCTTAATTTGAATATTTTTGTTTATGGCTAACCTACATGATACTTTAATAACCTTTTAATTTTTATTTTAACATTTGTTTTGTATTGAACACACAATATTATAATTCTACTTTTTATAACCACTTCTCATACAGTAAACACCTAAATATATGAAGCAATGTGGACTAAAGTCGCTTCTGGGGCCCCTCCGGGATATGAGGCTCTGAAGTTTAAGCTTCATTATCTCCATAGTAGATCTATCCTGATACAGAGCATTCCTTACATGTTTACTGGAATTGGATTTAAATGGATCCAGAACACACAAAAACCTGGGTCCTGACTTAAAAAATAGCAAATTTAAGTAACATCATTTTGGAATGACTGATTGCAGTAAATTTTATTGGGTTCAAATTGTATTCTTTATTTCTCTTTTCTGCCTTATTTATTTGGTCATTTACAATTTAAAAGTTATTATTAATTTTCGTCTTTTGGTCTTCAGTTTTACTATAGCTGTCAAATATTGTTTTATACAGTATGTTCCCTGAAGAGATAAATTAAACTGTTCAAATGTTGAAATATGTCTGCAAGGTAACATACATTCATGTTCCAATCTGTGTTTCTGAAGATTTACACAAGGTCACTGCTTTTGTTTGACAGCAATATAATTACAGTATTTCTGCTCTCAGGACACAACATTTTTTTTAATAGCTGACCTCACAAAAGTTTTACGAGAACAGCCCATTAAATCACACAATAGGGCAAAATGCCTTAAATTTAAAGGGCTGGACATTATAAAATTGACTGTCTTAACATCTATTTTTAATACTTCATTATACTTCTACTTGCTAACTTTTCCCGATGTATCACACAGTGTGTTCTTTCTATATTTGGTTCTACATTTTTGCATTTTTGAAACTAATCCTGTATGTTTACCAATCATATTAGCCGTGCCATCTATGCCAATTGAAACACAGTTTGTGAATTTTAAATCCACACTTATGAAGTACTCCTGAAAAAAAGTCATTGCCAGTTGTATAATTCTTTTAACTCTACGCAGTTCAGAAATTCTTTTTACTTTCATTTTTTTTCTGTCTATGTACTGTGGCGGATGGCTCGGGCTCTTGCCCAGCCAGGACACCTGGATGATGAAAGGACCAGGAGAGAGACAATACCTCCCCCGGGACACAATAGGGCAAACCTCCTGGTTTGCATCAGGGCCATGGGATTGGAGCTTGAAGCTCAACCTTGTTGGGGCCCTTGGCCACCACCAGGGGCTTCTGGACAATTCCGGAACCCTGGACTACAGTACTTTCGCCACACCAGGAAGTGCTGCCGGAAGAGAATCCGGGTGCACCTTGAGTGCTTCCAGGTGCCCATGCAGCACTTCTGCCACACCAGGAAGTGCTGCAAGAAGGTCATCAGGGAGCACTTGGAGCAGAGGTGCAACATAAAAGGAGCCGCCTCACTTCCATTTGGGAAGCTAGAGTCGGGAGGTGGAGGACAGAGCTTGCGAAGGGAGGAGTGGAGGTGGCAGACTAAAGAAAAGAAAGGAAGATAGCAATGCAGAGAATTCACTTGAGTTCCATATGTACAAAGCATACAATTATTCAACTCAAAGTTATATATCGAGCACATCTGTCTTGTCCAAAATGTTTCCAGGGCAAGCCAACCTGCGAACGCTGCAATCAAGTTCCAGCTTCACTGGGTCACATGTTTTGGGCGTGCGCCAAATTAACATCATTCTGGACCAAAATTTTTAAATACCTTTCAGACAGCCTTGGTGTCACAATCCCTCCTAACCATTACAGCTGTGTTTGGTATTCTTCCAGATGGGCTTGAAGTGGAGAAGAACAAACAAAGTGTAATTGCCTTTACTACGCTATTGGCACGTAGACTTATCTTGCTCAACTGGAAGAATCCTAACTCTAATCTTTTATGTCAGTGTGTAACTGATGTTTTATACTCTTTGAAAATGGAAAAAATCAAATTCTCACTTAAAGGATCTGTGCAGAACTTTTTCAAAACCTGGCAGGATCTAATTAATAACATTTTAGATTAAGCTCTTAAAGCACTGAGGAAGCAGATTTCTTTTTCTTCTCCATTTATCTTTATCTGCTTATTAATTCATCGATTTACTTATTTTTACTAGCTTTAAGTTTTACTCTGGTGGCCATGTTCTCTTTCTCAGGGGTGGGGGTTGATTTGTTTTCAATCCTGTTTTTGTAAAAATTGATCTGTCTGTATGGAATGTTGAGCGATTACAATAAATCAGTAAAATTAAAAAAAAGAAAAGGAAGGAAAAAAAGAAAGTGAGATAAGAGACTGAGCCTATTTGTGGTGATTTATGTGCTGAAGGGCAAGAACTACCTATATAAATAAAAGTGTGTGTTTTGCACTTGTGTATCTGTTGGTGTCTGGGCTGATATACCACAGTGCCTAACATAGATATGAAACAAGACTTTATCAACAATGTCTGTTGACTCATCTAACTAAAGACCATAAATCTTTGAAATTTAAATTTTATTTAGAAGATAATCATATTTATAGAATTTGAAACTGTATTATTAGAAAGAGGTATTGATTTTAATATTTTACCAAGTGTTTCTCCTAACATTGCTCAGTAGGCATCCAGCATGAAGGGCATGATCAAGTCTTTTCCTATGGTGATTTTTAAGTTGTTTTTAACTTGTTTTTCTTTCATTTAAAAATCTCAATGGATATATTCTGGTATTGTTGGTGTTTTGTATAGAAATGCCATTTAAGTTTTACTGGAGCCATAGCATTATTACTGCGATGGGCTGGTGCCCTGTCCAGGGTTTGTTACTGTCTTGCACTCTGTGCTAGCTGGGATTGGGTCCAGGCCTCCCTGTGACAATAGTCTGGATTAAGCGAGTTAAGAAATGCCATGATATGACATAGCAGCATTATTGAAAATTTCTGAACAAACAAAACATTAAAGACAATCATCTTTATGGATGATTACAAATGTTATGTATGAAAGATCGTGTTTGTGTTTCTCTGGAGAAGTTGTGTCAGTGGTATACTTTTCAGAAGTGGAAATGATTCCACTCGTCGTTTTAAAGACAGAAGTCTGACTTACATTTAGCTTACCTGTTTACAGTGAATGTGCCTCTGTATTGTTAGCTGAAGTATATTCTCTTAGATGTAAATCACTCAATGATTATGTTTTTCCCAGTGACTATCAGTAGTGCTAGTACCACTAACTTGTACTTGTGTTAAAAGAAATCTGACACGTTATTTACTCACATCGGTAAAAATTTAAATAAAAAGAGTAATATTAATACTTTCAGTTTAGCTAGTGTGATACATTATTTACTCACATCAGTAAAAATTAAATAAATAGGTGCAATAATACTAATGCTTTCACTTACGTTAGTGTGTGTAACTTGATGCACAGTGAGGAATGCAATGCTGCATCCATCAAATTATAGAAACACTAATTAACCATCATGAAAGACACCAAACCTTCTGCTTTCTGAAGTATGTGTGCTCAGATGAGTGTGGTGAGAGACTCAGTCAGTGCTGTGTTGACTTCTATTTAGGAATTTTGCAGACAAAACAGATATGCGAATTGTGACAATAAATGAATAATAACATGAAATTGGTGTATAAATAATTAAATGTGTCATGAAATATATTTTGGAGCTTATTTCTTTATGTATTTATCAATTATTTCTTCATTTATCTGTTTAGTGACACCAAATAAAACATAAAATAAGCCCTGCAATGCAAACTATCATTTTTGTTCATTAAAGCTGAGAGGATGGGTTCTAGTGGGTTCTGTGTTTTAAATGATGAGTCGTCAGTAGAGCGGCTGTACATCTTTGGCCAATAGCTGCAACATTAACAGAAGACACTTAAGATGCAGACTCCTAATGATGAATTTGGAGTTCCTTGAATTAAAGTAACCGCTTTCCCCAGTAATTCAGGGCAGTACAATGTACACAGTCGCAACTCTGAGCACGCACATGAGGGACAGCATTCCCAAGTCAAGAAAAGCACAAACCTCCACCCTGCTGATGAATCACTAATCAAAAACCAATACTTGCTAGAGCCCATTCTCCTATATGTAACGAGTGACATTGGCAGGTTTCACTTCAGGGTTTATTTCATGTTGTGTGCAGTGTCTCAGAAATAAATTAATGACAAAATAATTAAAGAAATACATAAAGAAATAACCAACACAAAATATATTTCACAATAACACATTTAATTATCTATACTCACATTTCATGCTGTTATTATGTATTTATTGTCAAATTTCACTGTAGTTTTACTTATTTGTGTACAGGAGGTCCTCAGGTTACAACCTCTCGACATATAACGTTTTGAGTTTACAACACTCACTCCCATAAAAACTTTTAAAAAATTGAGATGTGAGAAGGAATAAAGGTAAGAATTTTTTTACACTCAATTTTTTCTGTTACTACAGAACATTATATTTATGTCCTTTTTCTGTGGCTTAGTTGTGTTTTTATGTTCTAGATTATGATTTTGCAAATGTGTTAGGATAGGTAAGTGACTTAGGGTAGGGTGTGTTTCGACTTACACCAAAATTGGGGTTACATCACTGTTGTAGGAATGGAACAGAACTGTGTCGTAACCCGAGGACCAAAGTATTCCCCAATAGAATTTAGCCTTTTTGCTGCTCATTTTTCCAGTAGCTACAACTGAAACAAGGTGTTATGACTGATGGCTTGTGGAAGACCTGTAAGATTTTCTTGACAAGAGTTTAAAAAATAATATTCTAAATCAAAAGTTAACAGAGTCAATACATGCCAGTTACTCACTGTGTACTCTGAGCAAGTCGGTTAATTTGTCCAACCACAGAAATAGCTAGATACGCTGTATTATGCTAGAGGGCAATAATCCAAATGTACATGATGAGGCTTTGAGCATCTCTATTCTTGCTTCTAAAATCTACATCAGTAAATTTATAACATCCAATCTGATTTGAAACACAGAGTAAAAACTTCAAAATAACAATATTATTGGGGTGCCAGATTCAGCTTAACAATTTTGATAGTTCAAAAAGCAGTTGGACTATAGCCATGGTTCTTATGAAAACATCATTAACTTATTTGTATTATTACAATGGAAGGCTTACAATTATAATTCTTAGCATTAGGTAACACCAGGATAAAATTTTACTGTCATGCAGATGTGGAAAAGTTTTTTTTTATGTAGTCAAAAATTACCAAATGCTTCTGATCTAAACTTAAAAAAATTGCATGGAACAAATGTTCTCCAATGTTAGTGTAAGTCAATCAGCAAAAATGGACATTCCCTCTTTTTGCCTTCAAAATATGAGGGGCTTTATGTGCAAATCATTCTGAATGAATGCCATAACCGTGAATCAATTTAGTTATATTACAAGCTGAATTATTACATAGCGTAAAGGTCTAGATTTCATTTTCAATTTCACTAGTATTAAAAGTGAGGGTTGAACTTGCATTTTCCAAATTTTACTTTGGGCTTTAATTTGCTTAAACACATTGCAGTTTTTCCTGGCTTCTTTAGCAACTGTACCCTCCTTTCCTTGTATGGATTTTATAACTAGTGATTGATTCTGGTGCTTGTTAAATATTTACTTTATTTTTTTTTCTGTCATTTCCACAGTATACATTAATTAGGATAGACTGATGCTCTTTGTAATTTTGCGAAGCAGTAATTCTAGTATCAAGTTTGGTGGAGTAAAGATGTTTAGTCCTGGAGGAAACACTGGCTTCATTGTTTGAACAGACTTTAGTGCTGCCCAGATTGAGTTCATGATTCATTCATCTCTGGGAGGATAGAATGGAGGGGATTGCCCTTGTAAACTGGGCCAGAATTTATGAATTGCTATTTTGTTATAGCTGTAATGATAGTTACTTAGTAAGATCTAGTGATGACCATGTGGAGTAAAATTAGCTATGTCTTAAGTGCACTGTAAAAAAAAAATTGTTGGATCAACCTAAATAAATTAGGTCACAAGGTAACAAGCAATTTAATTGATTTCTTTCAAACTTTAAAAAGTATTTGAGTAAACTTAATTCATTTGAGTTTGTTTTAACCTTTTCAAAAACTTGAATAAAAGCAAAAAATATATTTAGCTCAAACCAAATTTCTATAAAAACTCAAATTAAAATTTCGTCCATCATTATAATGCCAACTTAAATTCTTAATTGGATTCAACTAAATATGTTCCTCATAAGGTGTTGAATTCACCATTTGTTAGGGTGAAGTTGTTTTTAATAAAACAAACCACAACAATGTTTTGCTTTAAACAATGGATGCAAATTTATTTAAAAATTAGTGGTACATTTTGTACAGTGTTCAAAAATGAAATATTTCACCAGAACAAGGTTCTATTTTATAACCCCGTTCACATATTAGTGAAATTACATTCCAAAGAAATGTGAAGAGAAAGACACAAAAAGTAGAAGTAATCAGATTTTCAGCACATAGTTCCCATAAATTGCATTCAGTTGTTGATTAGTGCAAAGAAAACATGGGCAATTGGCTCTAATCCTATAAACACAAGGCCAGTTTTGGCCATATACAAACATGGTAACACTGAAACAACTGCTGCATCAAAAACTGCAACATGTTCCTTCAAACGCTATTTCTATGTATTTACAGAGAACACTTCAGATTCATGCAAATGCAACTCCATTCTTTTTTTTTTAATCTGGAGAGTAAAGACCTATTAAAAGTTGAATACATCAAAACTGAAAACCAAAAACTCGAATGACAGAACATACATTACATTCTACATTTTCTCATTCACTGTTAAGTAGCTTGGTGTATAAAGTCTGTACTCTACATGATTTTTTCTGTACATCTAGTTGCATGAAGATTTTTTCGAACATCTCGAATGTCACTTTCAATTCATTTGGATAACTTAAGTTTAGTGTGTATATTAGTCCAAACAGTACTGCACAAGCAGAGGCAACTGAAGAGAGTTCATTCATCACCTCAACACCCTCAATGATGATCCCAACATCTGCAAGTGAACTAAAAAGTTCATCACCCTCCTTCCGGATGACCATGGTCATTCTTTCCATATCTTGTTCAGCTTTCTCAACTTGACAATCCTGTGGGACAGAATTACAGAAAGTAAGCTATATGTATACATTGCACAAGTAATACTACACTGGTAATAGCCCACCCTGCTCCTGAACATTTCATCAAGTCAAAAGGAAAAATCCATCAGAAAAATGCCAATAACTTGAAAATGGATCAGAACATTGGTTAGAAAAACAACAGAATTTTTTCATTATGTCCCAGACGTCTGCGCCAAATGTTAATGCCATATTTTTTTTTTTATTGTGGATGCACAGTGAATGATAAAATCATCATGAATACCATGATTAAGTAGAAGGCAAATTTTACAGAGCAATATTAATCACTTTGTAAAAGATAAGTTTATTTGTACTTACCAGATAGTCTTTTAACAGGCACTTGTCATCCTCACCAAGATAGAGAATAAGGGATCTAAGCACTAATTCTCTTCTTGTGTTGATGTCACTATAGTCTGCAAATGAAAACAGTACTATGATTTTAATATATACATTTATTTTTTAAACAATGTCTTATTTTGCATGATTTGTATCATGACAAATTTAGAAACTTTTCAGATCAGGCCATATTTCACTGTACCTGATACAAAGCAGTCATGGAGTTGCTAGTTTTGACTCGTGTGGCTCCACCTTTGCTGCTAATGAGTTTGATGAGCTGACTGGAATGTCTGTCTAACTCTGAAAAAAGCCTGGACTCAAGGGGAACAGTTGTGATTCGAAGAAATTCTGCATTAATCTGAAACACATACAAAAAAACAAGATTGAGGCACAGCTAAATTGAAAGTATGAGTAAAATGTACAAATATAATCTACTGAAAACAAACCTCATTCTTTTGAAAGAGAGCAGGCCATCTCTTCACAAAATCCACAATCCTTGGCTGTTCATTTACCACTTCTTGTCTCCTGTAGGCAAAAGTCTTTGCCATCATTTCTCAAATCACTTTCTCTTTGTTTCTCTTTTTCATTTCTTGCAGTATCAATGTCCTTTCTTTTTCAAGGCTTTCTTTGGTCTGACCACTTGGTAAAGCAGGGTGGTAGTTTGCTTCAGCCTGTCTCGGCTTCTTTATATTTTGTAGTGTAAGATGACTAACGTTTTTGTTCAATCTGCACAAAGAGCATCTAAAAGAATAAGAAACATTTACAATAAATAATAGATTTAAAGTAATTAATACTTAAATGGCTCAATCACTAAATACATATTTAACCGGGACTACATGATTAAATACATAAACTCTGAGGTGTTATGTATGAGTGAAACCAAGACAAAGTGGCTTTCTTTACAGTTTTATCCAACAAACCTTGTCAAAGGCACTGTTCTCATACTATTGTTCGTCCACAGTATAAGCATTAACAATACAATAAATGGTTAAAAAAAAGTCCCTTTTTAGAACTCAAAAACTATGGATTCGCAATTCAATAATAAAACTCAATAACGAAATAACCAACTCATATAAATAATCATATAAGCCTCTTCATTACTCAATCACTGAATTAAATTGAGAAGGACTATACTCTATATAAAAGGAGACAAGTTAAACACTGTGTTTCCCAAACCTGTCTCATTTTCCAACATGCTTTTGTTAAATTTTGAAAGACACAACCATTGTTTAATGAATATATGTATGCCAAAATGTCGTGACAATGAAGTGGGCTTTCTCAACGCAATTTAATTATCATCTCAGACGACCGTAAAAATCGAACATTGCTACAAGATTTTTGTGCATTCAAGTGTTTTGTTCTGTACTCAAGGTAAGGCCCGTCAGCTACAGTTAGATGTCTGTCTAAAGTAGCAGAAGAGAAAACAAGTTTCCGTTGGTTCTCCAATGCCTCTCTCACGACTCGGCTCAGTTAAATGATAATTCGCTATCACCAGTTTTATCATTATCACCCACAAAGACTATTCAGTCATGTATATGTTGATGTATCTGAATATCAATATCTGTATCAAAAGACATTATCCCCTTGCTTATACAACAAAAAATGTTATTCGCATAAATGCAACACATGTGCCTATTAAGTTTTAACGGTCATTTTCAAAATCAGATCTAAATGTTTGTAATTTAAGTGCTTTTAAAACATTCTCTGTACATACATCGTATATCTAAACCCTACAACTGATATCCCAAACTGATATATGAAGTTACTGCCCTTATATCATGATTTTTTTCAAAATACGTATTTTTAGAACATTGATGCAAGTTAGTCGTACAATGCAATAACACCACAGTGAACGTCGACATATTGTAACGGTTAACTAACAAGTCCAGCCCCAAACATTATATTACATATTATTAAATATATGTTTCACCATAACAATGAACTTGTATATAACAAAAAATATTGAAAACTTACCGTAAAATAACTCTTCAAAGTTTGATGTCGCTACTTAAAAAAATGGCGTCTGTCTTCCTGGATCTTCTGTGCTGCGAAGAGCGTGAGACTACGTGCTGACGTAGCGGGTTGTGAATGGCAGTCAAAAAGTCGCAGTTCAAATAACGCGCTAACATCAATTTCATGTGCAAACTGCGGCACTGAAGCAAGTTTGTGATGCTGAATGCACTAAAGAAAACCGCAGTGCTGCTAGCGTATCTAAAAGTGACTTCCCCAATTTGCACAAGAACTTGATGTTAACACATTGTTCGAATGACTATGCGCAAGTATAACTCAAACGGTAATTAAACAAAATTACACGCCAAAATCAATCCAGACCTGTTGTAACTGGTCTACAGACTTGCTGCGCTTCCCTCCACAACGATGTGTGCATAATCTGATCTGTCACTCTCCCGTTATATCACACTTCCGGGAACTTTTTGACCGCTCCTAGTGCATGAGAAAAGAAAAAAATTTATTTCTATCCATGTAAATATTTAATTTGGCTCAAACATGAATGGATTTAAGTCAAACCAAAGCAAAATAAAATATCAGGTGAAAAAAACTATTACTCTTCATCAGTCCAAATCAAAAAAATACTTGAAATGAACAACTGCGCTTGTCTATTTTTTAGAGTGTTCGTGACATGTAGACACAGACAAAGGAAATACTGGACTGTGTTTGAAAATAATTGTGGAATAAGAAAGTGTAATGCCACCGAATTCGGTTTATTAAAGTTATGACCCCTTTCGATTCAGCCTGAATGTTGAATTATGAACCACAGAATATGTCAGAAGTGGGAATGAAAAGAAAGTAGTCGTCTTTTGAACAAGTGACAAGACTATGAGTAACCTGCAAACGCAGTCGTAGACACTAACAAACATTAGCTAATATCTAAGGCAGACTTTAGCAGCAAGAGAATACCAATGAATAGAATGAAGCCTCCACCAAAGCTTCAGCTTACAGGCAAATGCAGCTGAAAACGGAAAAAGATTCAAACAGAGATATGAATTGTATCTTGTGGTGACTGAAGGTGATATAAAAAATGTTAAAATGAAAGCACCTCTGCTGTTGCACTGATCAGTGAAGGAGTACTGGATGACTCAAGGCCAAGGCTAAGCTTTCTTTAACTTTCAAGGGCTACCATATGTTTCTAGTCTTCAGTGGAGCCTTGAGGATTAGTTTTGGAAGTGAAGCCTCAGTTTTGTGTTTTATACGCTGGCTGATCATAAAAGTTCAACAAAAATAATGGAAAAAAGTCTAACTGAATTGCCCTCCAAAGTGTAATATGACTTTAGAGAGGTGTAGATTTTTGAATACTTCCAGAAAAGTGGCAAAACAGTTGAACCAGTATATGACAAATTTGAACAATAGAACCAAGAAATGAATAAACTTTTAACTGATAAAAGATGAGATCATGTGTGCAGTACTGGTCAAAGCTAATATGGAACCCTGGTCTGGAGGGGGTCTAGAGGGGAACAAGCATTCCTTTAGTTACCAAAATGACACCCCTCTGTGTACATAGCACACTTTTAGTACCATTAGACTTAACGGACTAGTGGAAAGATATTTGGTGTGGTCCCTTTTGGTGTCATTAAGACATGCTGCTTGAGTTAGATAAATGATGCCCCTCAGTATCCATACCATGCTTTCAGTAGTAATAAACTGTGAGGACCCATCCCCTGTGTTTCCACAACACACACCCCCTGAGTTAACAAAATGGCAATAGCTCAGACGTAATGAAAAGGTACTTAACGTGCTCCCCTTAAGTTACACAAATAGTGCTCCTTAATTGTAATAAACAGTGCCTCTTGGGTGATGGCACCATAAATGCTGAATATGTCACCTAATGGATTGACTGACTTTGTATGCCTGGGATTTCAGATAATGAGTTGAGAGACAGGGATTGTTACGATAGCAAGATCTTAACCTGGAAAAAGCCATAGGGTTGGATAGGGCTACAGAGACCGTTAAAACACAACCTAACACACTTGTGGATTTAAGAAATGGCCAAAGAAAAACAGCAAAGAGGCAATCAGATATAAAAATTAAGACAAAAAGTGAACAGCAATGTAAAATGCAACATCAAGAAGATGTCTGTACATAATACTTGCTTTTTCTGGAAGTCTTTTAGTACGTTACTGTTAATAGAACCAAAGAAAACCATGAAGAAAAGTAAACATAGTCAACAAAAATGAAAAAGCACAATTTTATGTGAATGCAGTATTTGAGAAATCTAAACAAAAAAATAAATTGAAACTCCAATTGAAAGTAAATGAGACGTACATTAAACTAGATACAGGTGCAGAGATTAATATTATTTCAGAGACAGATTTCAAGATCTTTCAACTCGGACCAAAATTGCTTTTAACAAAATTGACAGTGAAAGTATATGGAGGTCTTGAAATACCAGTGAAAGGAATGTACAATGGGAAGGTGTCATATAAAAACAGAGAGTACACAACATCATTTATTGTGGTATGAAAAAAAAGTCTTGAAGGCTATACAGTCCCTGACAAAAGTCTTGTCGCTTCTCTATTTTGTAGAAACTCCTGCTATTAACCTGACTTTTAATTAATCAACTGGTGTTAGAAATAGCTCATATGAAAAGCTAAAGCCCTCCCAAATGATGTTTAATGCACTGAAATAAATTAGTTTCACTGAAAAAAGATTTATCATTTAATCAAGACAGAAAGGTCAAATTTGGGCAAGACAAAAGTTTTGTCGCCTATACAGAAAATGAACAACTTTACTACAAATCCAAAAATATGTCAGCAAATTAAGTAGTGGTGCTGTGAGATCCAAATTTAATATCTTCCATGAGCTTGAAGGACAGCATCCATGCGGTTTGGCAAGGATTCATACAATTTATTGATGAAGTCATCAGGAATAGCAAAGAAAACACTCTTGCATACCTCCCAGAGTTCATCAATATTCTTTGGTTTCGTCTTCCATGCTTCCTCTTTCATCCTACCCCACATATGCTCAATGATGTTCATGTCTGGTGACTGGGCTGGCCAATCCTGGAGCATCTTGATCTTCTTCGCTTTAAGGAACTTTAATGTGGAGATGGAAGTATGCGATAGAGCACCATCCTGCTGCAGAATTTGGCCTTTTTTATGGTTGGGAATATAAGAGGTAGCTAAGATTTCTTGGTATTTTAGACTATTGATGTTGCCTTCCACCCTGCAGATCCCTCGCATACCCCCATACTGGATGTAACCCCAGACCATGATTTTGCCTCCACCAAACTTCACTGTTTTCTGGGTAAATCTCGGCTCCATGCAGGTTCCAGTAGGTCTCCTGCAATATTTGTGGTGACTGTGGTGTAATTCAACAGAAGATTCATCTGAAAAATCCACCTTCTGCCACTTTTCCAGCGTCTATCCTTTTAGCAGGCTGTGGGCCTTGGCAAATGCCACACGGTTTTTCAATTGTCTTTTGTTTAGTGCTGGCTTATGGGCACTGATTCGACCATGGAGGCCATTTCGAGACAGATTCTGACAAACTGTTCTGGTTGACACAGAGACTTCAGGTGACCAGGTCTCGTGGAGCTCTGCTGCTGTGGAAAATGGGCTGGCCTTGGATTTTCGAGCCAACAAGAGGTCCTCTCGAGCAATTGTCTTGCGGGTTCTTCCTGACCTGGTCTGGTCAAAAACGTCTCCAGTCTCTTCAAATCTTTTTTTTATCCTCTGAACTTGACGCTGAGACACATTGAAGGTGTTTGCCACATCAACAGTGGATTTGGTCTTCAGCCTCTTGATAATTAACACTTTAGTCTCAGGGTGAATCTTAGGCATGTTTGCAGAGGTCTAGTTGCAGATGATGTGAAGGTCTAGTGTACTGGGGTTCTTTTTATACACACCTGAGACCTAATTGATCCATTATTAGTCACAGGTGAAGCTCATATAACAAGGCGACAACACTTATGTCTTGGCAAAAATTGACTTAATGGGCTTTGCCAAGTTGTGAATATTAGAATACTTTTTGTCAGTTTGGTTTTGCACTGAAACATTATTACAAAAGCTGATGGGATTGAAATGACCCATTTCTTGTAACAAAATCTTGATTTGAAATATATTTTAGCGGCACTTCAGGTCAACTTGTACACAAGTGACAAGACTTTTGTCAGGGACTGTATAGGGACAAGAGACAGAATTAACAATGTTATGAGAATTCGTACTTCTATCTCCTAACTCCAATCATAGTGCGCTTTACAGAGAAAATAAGGTTTTGGCGTAGCCTCCTTGGCAAACTGTAGGTCAATTCTAAAAAAAGAAAAAAACTGCATATGACTTAATTAAATCAAGTGTTATGAAAAAATGACCACTGACCATCCCAATTAAAACTGGTTTTGGAATCCTTCCGTGCCAGTCCTCACCATTTTGCACACTCTAATGACACACACTGCCCTCTGTCATAGACTTCCATTGTAAGGTGTGTTTAGGGAGTCCCGTTATTTAATTTTATAAATTTCCACAGCAAACTTATGCAGTGATTGTAAATAAGAGAGATGTTAGGAGCATGCGCTGATACAATGCAGCCATGCAATGGGTGACACCTCAGCACCACACTAGTTCAGATGGAATGGAACCAGTGTGAGGTTTTTTAAAGTGGCTGGAGTGGCAGTTCTGCCACCAACCCCCAGGTTTTCCTTGTAGGTTGGAGATCCTACATACAGGGCTGAATGCAGATTAACATCATACCCTAGATGGAGCAATTGCAGGTTAATGGCCTTGTTCAAGGGCCCAATGAAGTAGAGTAATTTTTTGGCGTTTATGGGATTTGAACCAGCAATCTTCCGATTGTAAACAAGTAACTGACGTTAAACATATTGGGTAAAATGTTGGTCAATGATTTTAAATCTCAGGGTGAAGTTACCGATATTCACATAATAAGCTGAATGTTCATAATGCAATAACACTTGTTTAATATATTTAAATTTATAATAGATTGTGCATCACCTGTTAAATAATATGAATTAAGATTTTTCTTGAAACAAGTATTGTAGCTGTCCTGTACTAAATGCTTATAATATAACAAAACTTGTAACTATAGGTTTATAGGGTAGTTGTCACGTGTACGTAGTATCCTTACTTATGTAATTACTTACTTGCTTGCTCCAAACAGTGGCCAACACAGCTGATCTCTTGTTCTAATTTGTTCAGGAATTGTTATTTCTAAAGGGGTGTCACAGTGGATATAATTCTTACCTCACAACATAATACTGAACCACTTTATGTAAAGTTTCCATGTATTGTCCATTTCTATCAGTGTTTCAGCTATATTCCTCTTTAAATCCAGCTGTTACCAGGATAAACATTTGACTCTTCACAATAACAAAGCAGATAACTTACAAAAAAATATGAGCATAAAGCACTTTACCCACAACAGGCTATTAAGCAAAAAATAGTTTAAGATTTCTTATTAAACTAGTGTTCACAAAATTTTGTGGTTTGAAAGGCTCCAGGGTGTTGCTTTCAATTATGGTACTTGGGAATTTGTTCCATTCATCTACAATATATTTCTTTGTGTGGGAGAAACATTTTATAACATTTGTGCAAAATTTACCCTTAACCATCTTCCATTTGTGCTGAAAGCAAATTCCATTTGTGCCCAAAGTGATAATTAGCATCTCCCTCAGTTGCTATATTCATAATTTTAAACACTTAAATCAAAACACCTCTTAATCTGTATTTTGTTAAGGTTAGATTACTGAACTGCTTCTTCACATCTCATACCTTACAGTCCTGGAATAACTATTATAGGTCTTCTCTACATTTTTGCACTGTTCTTATGATTTAAAGGCTGGAAGATTTTAACTATACAGTATCCGCAAACACATCTAATTCAGTGTCATCTGCAAATGTGACAAGCTTGGTTGTGCTGAATGACCCATCAAAACTGTTATAATATTCTTTTAGTTATATTTTTCTTTGTCATTTATATTAATTCCAAAAAAGTGGACTAGCAGTGACCAATGTAGAACTTCAGTTCTGACATCACCTACTTTTTGAATGTTGCTTTATGCCATAACATGTGGTAAAGCCAATTTTGCATCCATTTCTGTAGTAGTTTAATAGTTAGCCTCTCATGAGGTACCTTGCTAAAACATTTTTTGAAAGTTATGGTATATTATTGTATGCTTCCTTTTATTCAAATGTTTTTTTCTATTCCTTATATAACTATTCACTAGTAAGATAAAAGTTTCCCATTCTAAATCCATGTGCAAAACAGACGATTGCCAATTTATCCAAGGTCAGTCCAACAATTTGTCATACCTTAGTACAGCATCTGCTAATCTGTAGTCGTTACAACATTTTCCAGTACTTAAAATGTTTTTATGAAAATAATTATGAAGGACTTGAATATACAATAGATTTATTGTTACATTAAGAAGATGTACTGTACTTTTTTAATACTAATAACATATTATTTGTTATTCCTATAGACATTTGAGTTTTAGTTCAGATCAAGCATTAAGATTTTCTAAAGGACATCTCATCATTAACTGAGGTGTATACAGCTTAAAAAACAACTAATGAAGAAAGAAAGCATGCAATTGAGTACTCCAATAATATGGTGAAAGGGTGTGTGTGACAAATTTTAGACATTAATGTTCTTCAGTTTTAATGAGGTGAAGATCCAAAGAAGGTACAATAATAATTTAAAAAGGACAAAAAGCTATCAAAGTAACAGGGCTCATGATATACGATAATATTGAATATTACAAGAATGGGAGGATTTCCGGCACAGTTAAAGTAGTTTGGATGTCCACATAGTCTCTTCACCTGATGTACAATGCTCCCTTGTCGAAACTGAAAAAGGTAAGTGTTTTTATGTGAGCAATAAAGAAGACATTAAATGCTGTCTTTTCTGCTTAGTTTAACTGTAGTAATGGCAAAAATAATGATATGGGTGGTGGTAGAATATGAAGATAGATTCTTTGTAGTATTTAAATGACCAAATCATCAATAATAGTCAGATTGGCTTTCTGCCAAACCACTACATTGTTGAGTATATTTACAATGCACATACTTTAATTAACAAACATGTCCAACAGGCCAAAAAACACAATATTTGCATTCAGTATAGATTTTAGAAAAGCTTTTGACTTAATTTAATGGATTATTATATAAGATCCTTCAAAGAGGAGTAGCTACTATGTCATACTTCAATCTGATGTTAACCAATTTTCATTAGCAGAGGAAAGCATTGGTGTTCAACAAAATTAGCCATTATTCATTGAAATTTACTTTATAATATGACAGTTGATGAACAATTGAAAGGCTAAACTTTCTCTAGCTCCATTTACTTAAAAACATTATTACAAGAGATATGATGATTAGAATGTAGAAAAGATTAAGTGGAACATGAAAAAACATTTTCTATTCTCATCCATTTAAATTTCCACCATTTGTAATAATAAAAGCCCGTCCTATTTTTTGTTTAATATAGTTTACCTTTATATCCTTTAGATTTTAGCTTCGGTTCATTACATACATTAAAATATCGTCATGGGTCCTCATTTCAGATCAATCTCTTCCAGCTGCAGAGTTATTTAGGACACAGAAGAAAGACTGTAGAGGGCACACTGAAGAGAAAACTCCTGAATTCTCCATGTAATAGTTAGACTGCTGACACACATGTTTCTACAAGAACAGTATATCAGCTAGTTCCCCAATCTTCTGTGTACAAATTCAGCATGATATGGCAACCAAAACGTACAGAAAGAACAAAAAGTATCTCCATGAGCCCACATGGTTCTGTAGATATTCCCACTATCACCACTATCCCCATCTTTATGGTTAGGAATAAAAATTAAGTTCGGCTACATAATGTCTCAAAGTATTTGCCATAGTTTTAAAATAATATCAAGCAAATGTTTATTAATTAACATGAATATTAAAAGAAAGACAATTTCACTCTTCAGAGACATCTTCCAGGATATCCTCAGCATTTTGTTGGCTGTTAGGTTCAGGGTTAGCTTTTTAATAGTTGGTACAGCTTTCCATTTAACTATTTTCTGTGGAAACTATGATTCATGGCTAATTTACCAAACCATAATGTGCTCACCACCCAGACTTGTTCTGTACCCACAAGATATAGCAGAGTAGAGCTGATCAGATTTTTACATGTTCAGGCATATAAGAAGGTTCTTTCTTTTTGTGCAATGCTGTCAGTCAAGGGTATGAAAGGGGTCAAGAAGAAATGTTGGGGTGCAAGCCAGGCTTCCCCGTTTACTTTAAAAACAAAAAACTGAAAATAAAAAGCACTTGATAGCATGGCAGAATAACAAAACAATGTTTTAGTCATTGGCTATGAATTTGCAGGTTGTGAACAGCGGTTCTGTTTCAGGGTAGGAGCTCCATAGTGCAGGTGACTCATCTACTGAATAAGATGCCACCTTCCAGGAGTGCCTTCTTTTTATAGCTCCAGGACCAGAAAAGCCGGGGTCATTTACCCTCAATGGATGTCTTCTCTGAACTGTGGGTGACAAAAGAGATGACAGTAAGTGGCCATGCCCCTGGTGTCCCAAGGGTGGTAGTGCTTACTTCAGAAGATCCTGGAAGGTAAAACTTTGACATTCGGTCAACAGTTTAGCAATTCAAAAATGCATCAAGGGACAGTAAAAACAAATTATTTACTATACTTTTGTATAATTTACAGTGTTAAAAAATGTATGATGTACAATGGGACAATAAGTAAAGAGACCAAAAGAAAAAATTTCAAAGATTGCAGCAGTACTTAAAGTATACAGAAGGTGGTCCTATGAGATTACATCAGGTATAGTTGCAATGCTCTAAATTGATTAAGGGAGGATTCTAAGTTATGAAAAGAAAGTCTGGCGATTATGAACCAAGGAATGCAATATTGTTGTACTGTGTAGAGTTGGGATTATTGTGCATATTGTGATATACTGGGTTGAAAACAGACACTTTTCGGCCATTTCATGGCTTATGGATCAACTGTTAACTATTTAATCATTGTCGCTAACTGGTGGTTTTATTCACATTTACCATAGCAATATACGAACACTTGGAGAAAACTCCAAATAATGTTAATGATAAAACTAAGAAATTATTTTAATGTTGCAGCAGTAAAAGACCTTTTAAAAAGTAAGTAATGAAAGTTAAAAAATAAAACTGATACAGCATTTCTTTCTATTTTTCTTTTTTTCCCTGTGAGAGGTTTTGTAACATGCTAGTTGATTCAAGTAATGTTAAATAAATCCTACAAAATTTGGGGGCTATAAACACCAAGCCGACACTAGGATTAAAAAGGCTTAAAATATATAAATTAACAATATACTAAACAGTGTTCCAAGAAGATAGTGGTTTTTAAATATGTGACAATACTATTACTACTGCACTTTACTAAAATCTTGAAAAACATTTGGAAAAATGCCCAAAGACTGAGACCTCGTAAATTCTGCACCATGATATCAGAACTGTTCGTGGAGCTGACCGTGGTAACTATGGGCCACTTATCAGGCACAATAATAAAGGCACCTTTAAAAGACAAATGAAAGAATCAGCTTTTCTGCACAGCTTGTTACTGGACTGTGTCACGCACGTGCACTTGGGAATTAGCTTAACGGCTCTGCTGATAGTAGTTACCCACGGCACCAAGGGTTGGCGTTGTGTAGTAATATGTTTTATCTTCCTCTCTATGTAGAACAGAAGATTAACGACCATTCTACCACTGATGTCAATTCCATTGTCCATCCTTGTGTACCTGTCCTTTCTTACCTGGATCCCTTATGACCGGAAGGCCAGCCATGATTATGTTATTTCTGCATAGGATTCCTGTCTGAAAAGATTTCATTGATATCTTTGTAAAAAGATACTTTCTTTTTCACTGTATTTTCATTATACTGTACTGGGTCATGGACGTGCCCCAAACCTTTTTCATGTCTGCTTTTTGTCTTACAACAGTTAAGATGGCTCTAAATGTGTGTTTACCTAATATGGCTGTGGCTTATTAGCAAGCAACAAAAGTATTTAAATGCACTGGTAAAAAAAATGACTAAGGACCTCCATGTGAGGGTAGTAATCAAGTTACGCAAAATAGGGATTCAAAGAACAGTGCAGAATTTGCTTAAGGAGAGCAAGTAATATGTTCAGATAAAATATTTTTTTTAATAATTAGCTGTTATCAAGGAGGTAGTATTTTTTTCAAACTATATAAATAATTTAGAAAACATATAAGCAATAAATATCAGAAAGTTACAAATGACAATAATTAGGTGGATTGTCTGGTTAGTCAAATGAGCTATATGTTGTTGAACTTCATATAATTTACCTTTTAATTACTGTAAATTGGCAAATTTTACAAATTGTAAATTCTGAAACTATTTTAACACATTTTTTTTTTAAGCGAGAAATTCAAATGTGTTTTAATGTGCTGTGGGCTGGGAAATGGAGTCCAGGCAACTAAGCTCTTCAAAATTAATGGTTCTGTAATGGAATTTTATGGTTCTTCACTGCATTGTACAGTTCCTTGTAGAATCATTGCTTGAGAAATCACCATTTCATTCTGGGAAGGGTTCTTTGCATATAAAGTTGATTCCTTACTGTATATGCAGAAAAAAAAACTAAAATCTACCTATCAGGACGGTAAGTTTAAGAAAACATCAACTTACTGTATGGGGCAAGAGCCCTTTTAAAATCAGGAACCCACTGGAATTTTACAAGTATGTTACCATCTGTTCACGATTATTTACTGTATGGAACCTGCTACAAATTTAAATAAATAAATAAAGGTTACTTCTGGAACCTTCATGCGGATGGGTCTTTTGGGAATCAAAAGTGGTTCTGCTATGGCATTGCTCTGAAAAACCACTCTGGCAGCCTTGAACAGGCTGACATTTTAGTAAACAAGGTCCTTTATTAGCACACACTATCACTAAAAGGACAGATATTACTACAATGTCTTCAGTTATATTTTTTATATATTTTAACACTATTTTATTTTTAATACATAATGGTGTGGCTACAGATTAAACTTTTTGTCAAGTTTCTTGTAGAATAATGGTCCTATTTATTGATTTTAATACAGGAAATTACTTCCTGTTCTTTTATTCAGATTATTTTAGATAAAACTTAAATAGTGATTTAACAATATTTTAAGTTTGTAAATCCATTTAAATGTTTGCAAATATTTTGAAGTTATTTTATATAAAGTAAATGCAGTTAAAGATATCAGTGGATAATTCTGTGTATTTTTAAACAAACTATTGCTGTTGGACTTAGAAATAACAATAAACTTGTAAGAATTCAATGTTACTTTAAGTAATTTTTAAATAAAAAACTAAATGAGAAGCCTGATATGTTTCTTAATTAACTATAAATATGTTTAATACTAAAACATTTTAATACCTGTTGTTTTTTATTTAAAAGAAATCCCACAGGTAATAAAAAAACACACATGCAAACATTTTCTTTATAGTGTATAAAGTTTTAAAGTAATTACCCTTTGAATGTAGCAACAATTACAAAAAAAGTATTTCCATAACTCTTTCATTATTAGTATTTCCAAATATGAACAAGTTGTTTTTAAATTGAAGCTTGCTGTGTGACTATAAAAATGAAGATCAATGCAGGTTGAAAATTAAGCAATTTTAAAATAAATTAGTGCTTTTTTATTATTATTTAGATAAAATTAACTGTCATTAAGTCATAATTGACTTAATTGGTAAAGCTATAGTAACAAAACAGCATATTACTTACTGGATGAAGTATACATAGCACTAAAAAGTCACTTATTTTAAAAGAAATGAATAAGTAATACTTCTTGATAAAATATAACAACACAGAATAAATGTGTACTTGCTTTTAACAAGCCGCGATGTGATTTGCCAGGTGTTTCACTTTAAATTAACACTGATTATACTATACACATCAATCAATATGTTCAGCATGAGTTTCAAATTAATGAAATACAAATGAGTAATACATAGTGGAATTTATAAATGTATAACTATAACTTAATTTATAGTTACAAATTAGAAACTACATATTACTAATTAAGAACTCCAAGAAAATGTTTACTATACATTTATTTTTAATTAATATTACATTTTTTGTACTTTAATTATATGAAAGTATATTTGATTTTATTGTATTTGTTTTAAGAAACTCCTGTGATTAACTAACAATAGATAATTTTTTCCATCCATTACTGTTTTGTCTTATAAAGCCATAATAAAAATGATCATTATTCATTTTATTCCTACAACCATGAATTGGAGTAAATGATTGCAGCAAAAGTATAGATTAACTGATGTATTTTATCACTCAATGAGTTACAATTGAGCCATTTTTTCTGAGAGCATAAAAATGACATTTACCATTTATTCATAATGCCATGATATAATAATCAGTGCCCTGACTCTGCCCCTTTGTCTTAGATCACAGAAACATCCCAAAAAAATCCTTTACCTATTTATCTCTCCTTTCCTTGTCTATGTACTGTCTATGTGTTTTTCCATTGCAGTTCTCTTTAAAGGAATACTCCATTCAAAAGTGAACATGCGTTATTTACCTGTGCTGTAAAGAAGTGATGACTGACAAAAATTGCTAAGCTAATGTTTACAGCACCGGATAATCTGATTCCAACCATATCCCAGATATGTACTTAGAAGCCCAAGTGATGATTGTGAAGTTGGCCTAGAATGAGTGAATGTGAGTTGGAGGATGAGTTGATCTCCATGATTGATGATTGACTGGTACATTTTGCATAATGTTATTGAAGGGATCTGGATCCATGCAATCCTATATTGGAAAGAAACAAACAAGTTAAAAATATACTGATGGATGTTTGCAAATATGGAAATATCCATACCATGCCATTTAAGCCTTCTTATTTCTGAGCAGGGTCACTGGGGAGCTGGAGCCTATCACATCAAGCACAGTGCAAAAGGCAGGACCAATCATTCTGCAAGGCGACAGTCCATCGCAGGGTGAACACACACATACATACACACAATGGCCAGATTAGTGTCTCCAACCCACCTAACCTGCATGTCAGGACTACTGTATGGTAGGAAACCAGAATACCCGAAGGAACTCTATGCAGACACGGGGAGAACATACATACTCCACAAAGGGAGGACCCAAGATGTGAACCCAGGTCTCCTCACTGTAAAGCATCAGCACTATCACTGCACTATTTTGCAACCTATCTCTGCTAAAAACTAAATAGCCTGTGTGACACTAGAGGGCGCTGTCGCTCCTCAAACCCAACAGACAAAACATCCAGACACCAGGTAAAAGCACTAGAAATACTATTAATTTATTCTTTTTGAATATAATGTGCTTTTCAAGCACCTCCACCACCACAATACACAAATCAATAATAATAATAATCCTCCTCTCCTCCCAGCAGTACAGTCACTCTACATCCCAACTCCTGCTCAGCTTGCTGGGTTTCCCATAGTCCTTGATCCGGAAGTGCTCCTGTCCTTCAGTCCATGTGATTCAATAGCACTTTCAGGTCAGATGAAGACTTGTATTTTTTCTTCAGCCCGGAAGTACTTCTATTCTTTGGAATACTTCCGGACTTTAGGGAAAATAAAAATCCCCCTGTCTCCCTGCAGCGTCACACAGCGGCACCCACAGCACCCAGCAGGGCTGTGAAGCCGAAGTCCATCTCCCATAGTGCCCTGCGGGAATCCGGGGTACCTCTAAGCTGCAGGGAAGTCTCCATCTAGCAGCCTGGATGTATCGGCCGGGATGAACTGCCGGCTGTCCATCACACGTGGCAAAGATTTTGTCATTTTGAATGTTACACAATATTATCAAGAAAACCTTTTATAGCAAGTAATACAAAAACGGATATGATATTCATCCATCCACTTATTGAACCGACTGTTTTAAGTGTAGAATAGTACAAAGTAGAGTCTTTCTTAATCGCAATTGGCAAAAGAAAGGATCCAACCTAATGGCAGTTTATCACATGTTCCTTGGGTTTGATTACAAAATGCCACCTGCTAAATGAAGATTCCTTGTAAATACAGTATTGTATAGGATTGCCAGTCAAGTTAATGATTACAAGCTGGAAGGCAAGCAAGTGTGTGAAAGAAAAGACTGTAGACGATGACAAAATAGCTTAATAGAAAATGATCCTTTCATTTAATTAGTGCATTACACAACTATGTGTTTTCATCTCTTTCATGACAGAATGAGGATGAAGGTCCTTGTTGGCGGGGAAACATCACTGTTGGTGTCAAGCAACATTTACCTTGTCGCTGTCAGTCTTCTTTCCAGAAGTGCGTTGGACGCTACTGATGGAATTCGGATCCGAAGATCAACCTCCGAAGATTATCAGCCCACTCAAAAACCTCCTTGAAAATCATTTATGACCTCAAGTATGCTGACGATGTTGCTGGCATAGCTCTTCACCCAGAAAGTCTTTAGAGGACTGTTGAGTCTTTACAGTCAGCCTGTTCTTGGATGGGCCAGGAAATCAGCACCTCCAAGTCACCGACCCTTCAGACTGCCTTCCAGCACACGCATCCTCCAGCAGACATCAAGATTAGCAACAAGACACTTGGGAACACACAATCCTTCCTGTACTGCGGAAGTGATGCCTCTGCGACTGAGGAAATTTGGAACCACCTCCGACTAGCCTCCTCTGCATTTAGCTCCCTACTAAAGTGTGTCTTCTGTAACTGAAATCTCCACATGGCAACCAAGGCTTTGGTATATCACGCAGTATGTATATCAACACTCCTTTATAGATGCAAGTCCTAGACTCCCTACAGCAAGCAAATCCACACTCTAGAAGCATTCCACATCCGCTACCTCCAGAAGGTCCTGGGCATCACTTGGGAGGACAGGGTTACACACACTAAAAGTCTGGAACGCTGTTCATCAAAAAGCATCAATGCCGTGCTTCTCATCAGTGTCCTCTGCTGGACCGGACATGTTATCCTAATAGCCGAGTCTCGGCTTCCCCAGATGGTCTTATATGGTGAGATCGCTGAAGGGTCCCGCCCTCAAGGTGGAGCAAAGAAACTCTGGAAGGACTGCATGAAACATTCTGTCAAAGCCTGCTTCATTCCACATATGCAGCTTGAGAAACTTGCTGAGGAACCCACACTGGAGAAAAACAATAAATGAAGAAATCTATCACTTTGAACAACAACAAACACATCAACAAGAAGAGAAGAGAATGGCAAATCATCATCAACGAAACCAACCCACTGCACCTGGGGGGCAATTCCCTTGCCTATCATGTCCCCATGTCTGCCTTTCCTGAACTACCAACTAGCCAAGAATCAGAAGCCACAGAAGCCAAAAGTCATGAACCAAGAAATCCTAAATAGCATTACTATGCACATGTACATAGTTTTTATTTGGTTATTTACAAAACTAGGATGCTGACCAGGGCAGCATGGTGGTGCGGTGTTAGTGCTGCTGCCCCGCAGTAAGGAGATCTGGGTTCACTCCCCGGGTCCTCCCTTTGTGGAGTTTGCATATTCTCCGTGTCTGTGTGGGTTTCCTCCTGGTGCTCTGGTTTCCTCCCACAGTCCAAAGACATGCAGGCTACGGGCATTGGCGATCCTAAAATTGTGCTTGGTTTGTGGGTGCATATGTGTGTGTGCCCTGTGGTGGGCTGGCACCCTACCCAG